>NC_134402.1:75078735-75378735 GCF_038048845.1 Mixophyes fleayi
TGATATTGGAGGTGGGTGAGGCTGCTTCCATGCCTGAGCAATAACAGCTATAGTTGCTATTAGAATTTGGCCCATCACAAATCTATTCCATTGCGGGATTGTAACTGGGTAATGGTGTAGAAGGGCCAATTCAGGGGATGGATGTACTGGGTGACGGAAGATCGCCTTGAGGAAATTAAATACCTCACTCCACAGGGGCTTTATTACAGGGCAAGACCAAATCATGTGGAGGATATCTCCTTTCTCTGAACAATTACGCCAACATGTCGGGAAAGTAGAAGGCCACATCTTATGCAGTTTTACTGGGGTAGCATACATTCTATTTATGAGTTTCACCAGCATTTCTGTATGGTTGAGACATTTGGACATTTTGAAAGAGTTCTTAAAAATACATTCCCAGTCCTCTCCTCACAACTCCAAATGGAGATCTGCCTCCCAATGGAGTTGTATTTTAGACTTAGGTGGGTCTGTTTGTGTTGTCAAGATATTGTACCAGGTAGTTATACTTGATCTATTGCTTCCCTTTGTCAAATTATTATGGAATATCCCTGGAGGAGGTCTTATTATTAATTTTTATTTATAGGACGCCACTAGGTGTCCGTAGCGCCGTACAGGGACAAACAAAATTACAATACGAGGAGAGACAGCACAGTACAGTAAACAATAAGCACAGTAACTCAGTGAGCTCAAGCCACAGCTAAAGGGGCGGGGGAGGGGAGAGGGGAAGGTCTGCCAACGACGGAGTCCAAGAGGGAGGGCAGGAATGACAGGGAGACCCCCAGAGGGGGAGATCTTTAAGTGGCGGTGTTGCGAGCCAGTGCCCGAGCTGTAGGTATTTATAGAAAACTCCTCTGGATAACTGATATTGGTCACTCAGGTGAGTAATGGAGGAAAGCGTACCTAAATCAAATAGGTGTCCCAACGTTAGAATTCCTCTAGCTGCCCAACCTCAGAGGTTTAATTCTACAATCTGTTTGGCTACAGCCTTTAATGATACATTTGCTGTGAGGCGAACAAATCCCACGGTGCCGCTACATAGACAGTCCCATACCGTTAAGGCATCGCTAGTGAGGATAGGCAGGCTGCTGGCAGAGGGTCTCCATTCTTTAGGTACCCATAAGAGGTCTAACTAGGGGGAATTTCGAGCTGCACGCCGACTCCCTGTAGATTATATAGCTCTTCATAAAAAGATACAAATCTGTCTGCAATGTCTTTAGGGTTGGAACTTTTGGAGCCTTCAGGGCCTGTAATGGACTTGACTCGATTACAAGCCTGTACTCCCCTCAATTTTCTTGCCAGCCCCCTACCCGCCCTATTTCCTGCTACATGAAACTTTTGATGCAGTTTTGACAATGCCACAAGGGTACGGGCCATGAGCAGTTTTTGAAGTTTTGCTTTAATCCCAGAAATCTGAGAACTCAGGACCCTGAAAGGGTGTCTCTTGTTCTGAGCCTCTAAATATCTGAACTTTGTTTCTAACTCTAACTGGTGATGTACCAGTTAGATCTACTTGCCCCTGAACATGTTCCTCCTCCAGCCTTTGCATAGACTCATGCACTACAAACAAATCATGGAGAGGCTTTGCAAACACTACTCTCCAAATCATGTGGATTTCCGGGACACTCGAGCTGCTCTTGCAGAGATCACAGAAATGATAGCTCAACTCCACGGGACAATGATAAAGATGGAAAACTTTCAAAAACTGCAGGAGCTTAGGAAGGATCTGACGGGCATTGACAATCTAGGCTCTGCGTAGCCTAGAAGCCACTTGGATTACCACCCCCCTAACTACCGCTTTAAGGGCGCACCAATACATGAAGATTGAGGTATCTTTGGGATCATTGGTTTGTATGTATAAGCAAAGGGACTCTGTAATTGTTAGCTTAACTTCTATAGAAGACAGCAAGTGAGTGTGTAGACACTATGGGCATAACAGGTAGGGGGGCTGGTTGACCTCCAAGTCCAGACTATCGGTGTGTGGTCCGACCAAATCATAGGGAGAATCTGGACTCTATAAATATTCTGTAATACCCATTTGACTGAAAGGATATGATCAATCCAGGAATAGGTATTATGTACTGTGGAAAAGTAAGTATAATCCCTTTTGTTAGGGGCTGCTACCCTCCAGACATCGTGAAGACCATATTCTGCCAAAAGTAGTCTACCAAAGACTAGTGAAGGGTGGTCTGGGGTCTGGGGGTGGGTTGGCAAGCCGGAATTCTTCAGTGCAGTTTGCATTCAGTTCCCAGCACACACATTAATCACTAAAAAGTCTTATAGGCTGGTACCATCTCTTCTGAGTCATTAGAAGACTCGACGCTGATGTATATGTTGTAGTAAGAAGGATAATCAGAGTTTTGTCACTGGAATTAGTTGATGTGGGAAAACAGTATTCCGAAGTGGTTTTCGTTCAAGAAATGATAACAAATGTATCCCTCAAGCTTAAAACATTGTCTGAGGTATATGCAAATTTTCCAAAAGAGTATTTGGGTGGGACATGGAGGTAGTATTAATGTACACCAAAAAATGTCCTTAACAAGCGTAGTAATGCAAAAACTTACTCTCATTTTGAAACCCAGGTATATACAGGTAATTTATAATGGTAATAGTAAAAAACAGGTAATAACAAGTCCCAACATAAAATGGAATAGCAGCAATAAGGATGTATTGCAGCCACTTGAACAGATTCTCAGGTATCTGGAAATAGGTGGAACAAGATCCTTTAAAATGGACTTGGAAATGATCCTAAAATTTAACACGGAAATAGATCCAATGATTTCATGTTATGCAGTTCAGAGATATTACACTGAATTGGTGTTACTCATGAGTTTTAAACATCATTATTTAAGAGATGGTTAACTCGAAATAGAATTAAAAACCCACGATATTGGTAATGAATTTATTTACCAGGGAGAAAAGTGGGAAGTCATAGAGTAAGCAGTACAGCAGTGGGACATGGAAATCCCCACTATTATTATGCAATGTTGCAAAGTTACACAGGATTGATAAATGCCATCAGAACTGCTTCAACATTACATAACGAAGAGGCATCCCAGGGAAATACCAGTGTGGTAAAAGTAATAGGATAGAATGTTAGAAAAAAACTTAAAAAAATAGTGAACATAGTATCATTTAAAGAGTTTAGATGGGTTTACAGTATCAAATGCAGGGGACATGAAGGCATTTAAAGTCATGGTACCTTTGGATTCCTTACTAGGTGATGACATCATATGGGTGACCAGCTGGTAGCAGAAGGTATCTCTGGCAGATGACAGAACTGCTCTTAAGAGCATCTGAAGGAACACAGAACAGCAGGATCCTGGACACAGATACGGCTGCTGCTCATGGAGAATTCTCATTTGTTTTTTTCCTCAAGTGTTACAGGACAGTTTTTATTTTTTCTGGACAAAACAATACCCTAGGAGGTGTGGGTGAAAGGTTTCATCATCTGTGCTTGGTGAGGCAGGAGAGAACAAGAGAGAACCTGGCTCTTTAAGACAACAGATTTGTCTCCCCCCCCCCCATGTTATACTTGGCTTCTTACACACACATTTGCCATATTCAATGTTAGTTGAAACAGGTAATAAGCACAGATGAGTCAATTTGCTGAACCTGCAGACCACAAATGAATGCTGACCGAGAACTAATAGATAAGTATAACAATTCCCAATAGGACCTTCAATGCAATGCAGAACAGTACTTTTAGCCTAGGGAATCCCGAGACAGGTGGTAGCTTCATTAGGCAAGGTGAAAAAACAAATGGATTCCCTACAGTGCACAAGGAAAAATCATTACATAGCAGATACCTTTCTCTCTGCTGTGTGTCTTGGTATTATTAAGAGGTGCACTTTATTTTTTTTAATTTCTTTTGTTGCCAAGTTAAAATATTGGCATTTCCAAATCTCAAATTCTCCTTTGAAAAAAACTGCTCCAGGTATGGGTGAAGCCAGGTTATGTGCCTGCTCCATTATACAACAGATGGAGAGTGAGCCCAAAGCTAACAAATCATACAGCAAGTCCTCTGTAAATGCTTCCAGCTTTGGGAGACTAAGCACTCTCACATTATTGCAACTCATTCTGTTTTCTTTGTCCTGCACTGTCTGCTAGTATCTTTAACTGTCTCTATAACATTCCAGTTAAGATGATGGGGATCCATTAGAGTCCTCTAGAGCACACACATGGTCTTCCAATTCTCCACTCAACCAGTTTATTAAAGTCCAGTCTTAGATTGTTTACCATAGATAATGTGTCTATCATCCCTATCAGAGTGCGGTGACCGGGCTAAATATCCTCTAGGAAAGAGTTTATCATTGTTTTCCTGTTCCTTGTCCATCGTCTGTGTTCCCTCATCCTGGTGTCTACCTCTTGTACAGGTAAGATCGAGTCATCAGCTGTCCCCCAACTGTAGGACATGTGCGATGTCTGATCCGTTACTTCTCTTCTTACCACTCTTAGGGGACATATCGAGGAGTCACACTATATATGGACTTCCCAAGACTACCCTGAAAGATGAGTCTGCTATGTCAACATTAGACTATGGGCAGGATGATTCAGCAGACAGAATACACGTCTGTTCTGCTTCACATTCTAGCTCCATCTCCAACATGTCTAAAATGTAACTGCTGTTTGCATTGGTGTATTATGACTCTTACTGGATAGTAAGTAAGCTTAGATCAAACACCCAGCTGTAGCTCAGCCTCTTCCACATCAGGATCCTGTGTGTCAAAGTAAGCAAGCAAATGGAATGTTTGATAGCACCTGAACATATGTATTGTAGATGCAGCAGGTAGAGTGGTATACAGGCCCAACTGATTAAAAGAAGGAGTGCAAGGTCATCTTGCTACATTACAGATTTATTTATTCATTTACAGTCTGTATAAAAAGTATTTTCTCTATGCAGATCATAATATTTTGCAGCATAAATAACTTTTACAAGTAAACAACCTTTACCATTCAACCCATAATCAGGCTTACTAGAAGGCAAAGTCACTTGGCCAACACTCATTTGTTACTTGACTTGACTCCTCCTGCACTGTAGCTTTTATGTAACTGATTGTGATGTTCCCTAAACTCTGCTTGCAGAACTAGACCGGGGGGTAAATGTATGAATGTCCGATTTCTGCAAGTCGCCGGAAATCGGCGAATTTCAGAAATCGGACAGTCATACATTTACCCCCCACCGGTTGTTTCTGCTGATTAAGCAGCATTTATTCCTAACTCGCTGACACATAATCTTGTCCCACGCTCTCAACTTCTAATTCTCACAAATGTCTTTCTATACCGGGCTTTTACAAATACTGGGGTACACTGGTTCAACACCCCACGTCTCACATTAACGTGCACACACACAGTTGTGGTCAGAATCATCTGGATCAGATGAGCTGCTCCCTCTCAGCAATAAACTTACACTATGGGTTAGATTTACTAAACTGCAGGTTTGAAAAGTGGAGATGTTGCCTATAGCAACCAATCAGATTCTAGCTGTCATTTTGTAGAATGCACTAAGTAAATGATAGCTAGAATCTGATTGGTTGCTACAGGCAACATCTCCACTTTTCCAAACCCGCAGTTTAGTAAATATACCCCTATGTCTCATCACTCTCTGGATCTCAATCTCAGCCTCGGGAACTTTACATGCTCCTATCTCTCCTTCTCAGCACTGCTCTCTCAACATTATCGCTCTCTTTCCACTGCAGCTCTCAATACTCTGAAGACTCCACTCCTGATTCTCACAGTCTGCTCAACTCTTTCCCATTCAGAGCGTCACACACTCCATTTAAGGGCGTTATATATGTTTAACTTAGCTAGAGCTATACTTACTAGAGCAAGGAGTGACATATTTGTCTCCTATACTGATGTAGCCCATTTCATGGAACAGACCAATCCTATCCATATCGGATTTTCCATCAGTAGGCATTGTTGTATAGTGCAGATATAACACACTGTATTGTGACCTAAGCAGGAGGACACAAAATTAGATTTTAAAAAGCAAAATCCAGAAATATATACAGTATATCCATAAACATAATTATAAGTCAATATGCTAATTTAGTATTATTAACATTTATTTATATAGCACCAGCATATTTTGTAGCACTTTACAATGGGAAACAAACACAATAGTAAAATGAGACTGGGTATTACAGACAGAGAGGTAAGAGGGCCCTTCCTTAATATAAATTAGATATTATGGCTGTTTATGTTTAACCATCTGCTTCAGACATTATTCTTTCTAAGATACTTCCGAGATCAGTCTTGTTGTCTCAAGTTAGTGAAAATAGAAAGAGGAATTATTCATGAAAAAGACAAAGGTTCATACATAATTAACACAAACTAACTAGTGCAGGTGTCACGTCTGAATGATTCTAGCTCCGATGTCATATACTCATACGGCTGGCAATACATATCAACATTTTGTTGATTGCAAGCTAGAACATAGATTTTTGTACCCATGACACTAGAGGTATGATTTATATATATATATATATATATATATATATATATATATATATATATATATAATATCTATGTCATAAAAATGTCATAGAAATTATAGTCTTCTTCATGTTCTATCCTGCTCCTCATTATGAAACACTAGCCCCCTAGACCTTCTGAACCATATCTTATTCAAAACTTGGGCTTGATGAAGCCACCTTTGTACTAGAATTGAGCTGTAATTGAGGGGAGTTATGTGAAAGGTTATCAAAATTGACATTCAAGTACATTTATAATGCCTCTATTTGTCTTTCACTATACACTGTAAGTAATATGTCTCTTATTTTATTCTGAAAGTAGAGATATATCCCATTGATTGTAATTTAGAGAGCTCCATGCCGATTCATAGGTTATTTATTTTAAACTAGCACATATTCACAGAGTTTAATTACCCTTAAATAATAATCTTATGTCAGCATTTCATTTGATAAAATCTCCAGATTTATAATTGAACAAATAATATATGGACTATCTGAAAAAATGTCTGGATCCGAATGGGGGCGACTTGTGGCAGACTAGTCTCAGAGTCTACTTAATATTTGCTCATGGCTGAGATGTCCATGGAAGTATAATGTTTTTCTCTTTTCAGGGGTTTAAAAACACATACACCCCAAATATCTACTGCACCCCCATAGACTGCTAATACCTGCTCCTCTGTGGCTCTAGCACCCTCCTCAGGTCTTCTGTATCTCTGCTCCTGATCGTTTGTTAACTGGTTGGCAAGGAGATGGACCAACGCATTTTACGGTTACGTGCAGACTCCCCATTTTTTCACAAAATGCAATACAGTACATAATACCTTTCATTTACTTCAAGTTATCTAAATATAAAGTAGACAGAAGGTGGTTTGCTACTACCGGCACGATGGTATGGGATTAAACGATAAAAAGGCACAGAAACCCCCTGTCATTCCCCCCGCTGTCACACTTGGTATAGTCCTAATGTCTCATTGGTTCGGCATGCGAGCGGTGGATGTTGGAACTTGTAGTTTCACACGGTGACGCTGACTCTTGAAGCATGCGCAGTAAAAGGTGACGTGTTGTCACGTGTTGGTGTTTTACTGTATTATAGGTGGGCTAAGAAAGTAGGAGCCAATAAAACAACTTGAAGTCATCGCTGGTCCTGGGCATGCGTAGTGTGGCATGTAATGGGATGGCAGTGGTGTAAGGACTATTGGTCCCTATAGAAGCGGAACAGCTGCTGGTCACCATACCAGCAGCCATGGTGAGTTGGGCTTATCTCCTGTATAATAAACTACCATGCGCATACTGCACTGTGAGAAAGGTCATCGATATATAACTTGTGTCTTAAGCATATGAATGACATGGTCATTTACATAATTAGGATATTAAAAAATATATAACTGCGGCACCTTGTCTGATGTAATAACAGGCACATGCAATACTTAATAACAATAGTTACTACCTATACTATACCATGTGGGTTAAGTAAACATTGCCTTTGGTCATCAGCTGTTATTCTATTGGAGTTTAGTTGGGGCTGGGGGGCAGGGCCGGATTAAGAAACTGTAGGCCCCTGGGCTACGGGTACTGTGAGGCCCCCATCCGATATTATCGGTCCCCCTCTTGTTAAAGACGCTTCTTTGACAGCTCCGCAACTGCTGTACAGTATCGCCAAAATGGAGCTGCTCATGCTCTCTCTTTTTTTGGGGGGGGGGGTCGGAAATCCCCCCCCTTAAAAATCCTGTATTTGTCCCTGGATAATGACATGTCTTCTCCCCTGTATCAACTGCATGCTCCGGTCCATCTCTTTGCCCCCACGTTGAGATATAGAAAAACAGCACTTATCCACCGGTTCTCTTCTCTTTGCTGCAGCAAGCTCATGGTGCGCAGTGCGCTGCTTAGTGAGGAGGTCTCGTGAGACTATGACATAGAGATGTCATAGTCTCAAGAGACCTCCTCTGTAAACAGCGCACTGTTCCCGCACTGGCAGGGGAGAGCAGGGCAGCTAACAGAATTATATTTGCTGTTAACTGCCTAACGGGAATGGCCACATACAGTGACAGTCGGGGCCAGGGGCAGAAAAGCCGACATTATGGAAAAAATTAATTATAGGCTACATAAAAATCTTTCTTAGGGCTCCCCCAGCTGCCCAAGGCCCCTGGGCTGTAGCCCAGAAAGCCCATTGAGTAAATCCGGCTCTGGCAGGGGGGCATCTGACTCCTGTGCCGGTCCCATAATGGGCTACCTTGAGTTTGGTCACTGGGCCACCTGAATTTTTTTCCATTAAAATAGGCTGTTGAGTCAAGTTTTGCCCCCTGGGCTGAAATTTGCCAGCCCTCCCCTGGTCATGGGTAACAGTAGCGCCATGCTAGGGTGCATACCTTTGGGCCGAACGTCAAATTTGGATATAAACCAATGCCCAGGTAGCTGTTTTGTGCCTATATTCAGTCTATGGTCAGAGCAGGATGTCTGGACCCCCTCAAAGGACATGCTAAGTCATTGAAACCCTCTATGTTGGCTGCTTTCTAAGGGTGATGTCACAGGGCAGTGTTTGTAAACCCTGTATCTCTCCTGTGATTTGTTCTGCAAAAGTCTAATTCATCAAATGTATGGAATGGTGCTGCACTGCTGTGACTACTGTGTGAAAATACAAACCAAGGTGCAGAAGAACAGTTTAACCACTAAAAATGTGAAGCACAATAACAAATTTTTAATGATTGGGGGTATGCCCCCAGCACAAAATCTTTCACTCTGTTTATGTTTTAATGTTGTAGCCACAGCTGTTTTCTGTTGTTCCTCCTCTACATCGATCTCAATGGTTTTTCACTGTTCATGGTGCTGCAAACATTAACAAAGTGGATTTATTTGAATTTGTATTTATTTGGCTAGGTGGTCTATAGTAACCTCCTGTTTTTTCACAGTAAAAATAAGAGAATAGGTAAGACTATGGGGTATACATTGTCACTAATTTAGTGCAGTGGCAACTGTATGTACACTTTTGTACATAGTTTGCATACATAAAGTAATATAAAAAGGTATAGATGAATTTATGTTCTAAAATAAATATGTATTTCCTGATTTTATGAGCATACTATTTCATTTAAACACAATTAGGTATTGTTGCACTATTGATCTATTCCAATAATAAGAGAAGGATTTTCTTTCCAACTCTCTAGGTTGTTTCAGAAGCTTCAGAAATCATTTTTAGAACAAGAGGTGGACTGGCTCTGTCCTTTTCTTTGCCAACAGCTGATGGTATGTTTAGCAGTTTGCGCAGTTGAAAACTGTTTATGAAATACAATTGATCTTCTATACATCTTATACAGCTTGACTCTCAAGTGTTCTACAGAAGTATTCACAGGGTGAAGGAGCTGATTGAGAAAGCATTAATTTTTATCATTCTGCTTGGTCATGTTTTGTTTATATGTACAGGTACAACTTTCACTAGCCAGGCAGTAAAATCATACTTTAAAATAGTAAACCCAAGAAAAAAACAATGTATGCTTTTTAATATAAATTTCTGTTGCAGTTTATAAGAAGGTAGATAATTACCATTTTCCTTGGTTTGTGTCATGTGACTTCCATGGCAACCACATTGACAGGCACATAATGTAGTGAGCAGAGAGGCTTTGAAACGCCCATCTGAATTCTGTCTGTACTGTAATATCCTCCTCCCCCCCCCCCCCCCTCTGCCTTCACATGACATGCTGAGAGTCTGTGTGTGTGTCTGTGTGTGACTGTCGGTCATACTTCTCCGCTCTCCAGAGAGTATTTGTAAAGGAGATCATCAATTGTTGGAGGACAGCGAAGAGAAAAAGCCTATCAGATGCATGCTTAAAAGTTCCTTAGCTATAAAGGATAAACTTAAAACCATCCATTTGTGTTTGCTGATTTACTGTCTGGTGGAACGCTCTATGTGCTTATTGTGGAAATCATAAGACATTATGAAAACGTATATTAGCTTTGATTAATTAATTTGTGATCCTTCATGAATATAAAACAAGTGTTAACCATCTTAAGTAGTAGATTAGAAACCGAAACGTACACGAATATTAAATTAATGTATCATCATCATCATCATCTGTATGTGATGGTTTCACTGTCTGACTGAAAAGAAAAACAGTATAAACATTTCAGCTGTGAATTGACCATCAAGTTCTGAAACACTAAACCTATTGGATCCACATTGCTTTTATTTTATTGTTGTTTTTTATGTAGAAACCTCCTCCAAAAAGGCATTGGTGAAAGCACTAAGTGATCTCGGTGCAAAGCTTCTGTCTGAAGCCCTGGTGTTCAGCGTCGGCCACAATTCACTGTACATATGGCCCAACACCGGACTCAGCTCGTCACCCACTGACCTGACGGATGACTCCCCTTGCAAGGATGTCTTAAACTTTGTGCAGTGAGGAAACAAATGGCAAATTTCTTTATTAATCAAATGTATCTTGTTAAAATGTAGAATGTAAATGTGATTTTCATTTGCTTTTCAGAGCTGATGATGACAATACGACACGCAAAAACACTAAAAAGAAGGAGAAAAAGCTGCAAGTGGTAGGTGCCTTAATAGGAAGAATCTTTTGTCTACCTGATGTCATGCACTCAAATAGAATAGAATTTTACTATAACATCATCAAGAACTTGTATAAACCAGCTCTTTTCTGGTTTACCGTGATACAAGCATAGTCAGTATAGCTGATTTTGCCCCCTCTCTGATTCAGCTGACCCATTAGATTGTGTTGCAGATATAGGATAATACCAGTCAGTTTTTTAATTTGTTGTTTTAAACAGCAGATAGCATCCTGGAATTGTTTCAAAAATGAAATCTCAGACTTATTGTGTCTCTGTCCTAATAATTTTGAATTGTGGAGGGTGCAGACCCCCCCCCCCCCTCCCCCTCCCCCTCCCACCCCATTCCTCTTTAAAGAGCCTTGATCTGGCCACACATTGAACAAACCTATTTTTTATTTATTGAATTGTTCACAGCTGTGTTTTTATAGATCAGATTGGATTTAAAAAAAGTAGCGTTCTATTATGTGTGCCTCAGCATTTCTGTACAATAACATCAACATATAGCTATCATTCATTTGGAAACTAAAGTAATTGATGAGTGTTTGGCTAGCTTACACTGCTGTTAGGAGAGAAATCTTACCAGGGCTGGACAAAATCAGGTAACCAATGTGCCGAAAAACATTACTGCTGACACCTACGTCTTGGGAATAATTTGCGCTAAGGTTAATCTTGCCTAGGTCCTTACAAGATCCTGAATTCCACATTATTGTGTCCAACCCCAGCTCCATTCATTCAGCTTGTCTCCCATTATCTTCACTCTAGATCTGCTAATTATATTAGTCGAACAGTTCCAATAGGTTTTTTTTTTTTTATACTTTTTTTCTTTATACCATTACAGCAGCCAGTCGTAAACCTCACGATCATGTCTGAGATGTCCACCTCTTCTAAAGCAGTATCCCCAACAATGACATTCACCACACAGAGCCATCATCGTGTCAGCTTGACACTGCCCATTGATACTGCTGTGACTGTTTCTGCAGAAGAGAAATGGGGAAGGTCTGTATCCAGGACAGAGAGTTTCTGTGCTTTTTGTTTTCTATATTAAGCAGATATTATCACTTTCAACATTCAATACGTGGTTTAACGATGTATTAATGGAGACATCACCCAGTAACTTTTATATGTGAAATCTACTGCTACTTTATTACTACCTGAACTGGATTTGTCCATTCTCTTGAATACTTTGTCAGATTTTGCTCAGCAGAGCGGGTGCCTGCAGCAGATGGGCCGGCATCCCCAGGCCGCCCCATTGCCACTCACCCTCTGCAACCCAGTGTATTTCCACCACTCTGTATGACTGTGTATAGTTCAAAGAAGCAATAAACACTAAGTAAATATCTTTGTTTTCCTTACCCCCTCTATCATATCCCCCTTCTTTCCCTGTTGTGTAGAACCTTAGTAATTAACAAGGGGACCGATCTTCACCAGATTGCTGACTAGGTCAGAATGTCTGACTCTCTTACAGGTGGAGGTAGGGAGCAAGACCACAATGCTTCAGGACCTTTCCGATTATGTCCTTGGAGGGGATGCAGTCGGAATGTCGACGATGAATATGTCGACAGTTAAAAGGTTGACATATGTAATGTTGACATGTTCATTATGTCAGCAAGGTTAAAATGTCAACATGAAGCACTAGATTTAAACCAGCAATACCGCCAGCCATACAGTTTAAAAAAATAAAAAACTGCAACACTAGTGCTGCAAGCCTAGGCTTATGCTAGCAAAATCAGGGGGGCAAAAAGCGTGGGGTACCCCAATTTTACTATTGGTTGCCGGGATGGTGACACTATAGCAGGGAGACCCACAGCATAAGGTCCCCCTGTTATAATGCCACACCAGCCCCAGGTTGGTCATCATGGGGCTGGATTCCCTAGGAAGATTGGGTTCTCAAAAACATAAAATGCGGACCCATTCCCTAGGTGTACCCAGCCCCGTGCTGAAAGTACTAGGGCTCTTCCCACACTCCTCGGTGGTGGGTGTGGGGGGTAATAAGAGAGATTTTAGAGTTAAAAAAAACATTTTTATCACTGGTGCACTACAGGTTTCAGTATGGCCAGGCTGCCATTAAGTGTATGGGCATGTTGGCATTTGTAGTACTGCAAGCGTCGGCATACTAATGACTGCCAGGGTATGCTGGAACTTGGGCAACCACAAGTGCCACTGGGAACTATAGTGCACCAAAGAAAAATGTAAATAAAACACACCATTGTAAACATTACTTTAATTAAAATAAAAGGCTCCCAACACATCCCTCATTCACCCTATTTATTGCTCGGTAAAACACCCTGCTATATGCCGCAAAGTGAGCTCTTAGCGGACTGGTCCTATTTTTAATATGGGGATTTCCCACGGCTGGAACTTGGCGCTTGTCTTAAAGTTGTTTTCTCTAATCAGACACACTCCTTGTATGTGGAACACAAACTGTGCTGTGTAACTTTCCTAGTTATCATTATACAACAGTCTGGTGTCAATATAGCTGTTCATGCAGGTGAAAGAGCCATACTCATGTGTTTGTGTAAATGAGAAGTCTGTTTCTGCTCACTATACAATATATGAACTGTTGTCTTTTACATTCTGAGCAGAGTGTGTGATACACTTGTGAGTGGGCTAACACGCCAGGTGGCTGACATGGAGAACTGCATGATGAAATATATAAAGGGAACCTCAATTTGTGTGGCAGAACCGTTCCACTTCATGTTACCAGATAACGGAGGCCTCATCACTGTGGTTTATCCAGCAGGAGTTGCAGAAACTCAACTGGAAGACAACAGAAAGGTAAGTCATGCACTGTAGTACTAAAAAGTGAAAAATGTCATAGTTTATTTCTTGTGCATCAAAAATCTATAAAAATCTGTAATTTTTAGTAGTGGATTAAGCAGGTCTTACTATGAATGTACTACTGTCTGCATCAGTACTGTCACATTAAAATAATTGTTTAAATTTCCTTCTTAATTTTGTAATTTCCAAAAAAATGACAGAATGGCTTTTTTAATAACATACGTGAATTTCTATTTCCACTACACCTCCATGACAGCACGACTGAGCGCTAGGCTCTCCACTTATAAAGGGCAGGCAATAGGAAGTACCCTTTTGTATTCATTGGCATTCAAGTCGACAGGGATGGAAAGATTCCCTTAAAACATATTTTGGTGAGTCCCAGGTGGGATCAC
Source organism: Mixophyes fleayi (assembly GCF_038048845.1). Lineage (NCBI taxonomy): Eukaryota > Metazoa > Chordata > Amphibia > Anura > Limnodynastidae > Mixophyes > Mixophyes fleayi. The sequence goes on from NC_134402.1 coordinate 75,092,933, forward strand.
AGATTGTGTACCAGTGTTTATCTCCCTTGCTGCCTAACTTGCTGTGTGCCAGTTGTTGAAAAGTGGGTCATGGCAGAAGGGTCCTGTTGGGAATCCAGAACATGAGCGACAGATGGTACGCCTTCTGGTTACATGAGCGACAGACGGTACGCCTTCTGGTTACATGAGCGACAGACGGTACGCCTTCTGGTTACATGAGCGACGGACGGTACGCCTTCTGGTTACATGAGCGACGGACGGTACGCCTTCTGGTTACATGAGCGACAGACGGTGCGCCTTCTGGTTACATGAGCGACAGACGGTGCGCCTTCTGGTTACATGAGCGACAGACGGTGCGCCTTCTGGTTACATGAGCGACAGACGGTACGCCTTCTGGTTACATGAGCGACGGAGGGTACGCCTTCTGGTTACATGAGCGACAGACGGTGCGCCTTCTGGTTACATGAGCGACAGACGGTGCGCCTTCTGGTTACATGAGCGACAGACGGTACGCCTTCTGGTTACATGAGCGACAGACGGTACGCCTTCTGGTTACATGAGCGACAGACGGTACGCCTTCTGGTTACATGAGCGACAGACGGTACGCCTTCTGGTTACATGAGCCACAGACGGTACGCCTTCTGGTTACATGAGCCACAGACGGTACGCCTTCTGGTTACATGAGCCACAGACGGTACGCCTTCTGGTTACATGAGCGACAGACGGTACGCCTTCTGGTTCTGGCATAATTCTCCACATGTCTGAGTGACTGTTTGATCTCTCTCCTGCTTTGTCATCAGATTGTGAGCACTAGTGGTTACAACACGTCCACTCACACCAGGGGTCTGGGTACCTTGTGAAATTATTGGTTCCTATACATTGAGGATTCTTACATCATGTAATTTAAATTGGGTAGGATCATTGCGCCTGTTAACTTTTTTACGTTTCTTCAAAACAGGTTGCAGGTATGCAAGTATGACTGCCAGGCGAGTAGAGGGAATTCTGATGCTTTTAATTAGACAGCCATATTTCACTGTCTGTGAGTTATTTTGTAATTAGGTCATTGTTTCACCTAAAACTTGAACATTCCCAGATCCCAATAATGGGTGTTTTAGCTTCTTTTTCAATTTGAAGGAAAAAGCAAGGTATATTAAGCAACCAAGACTACTGTTGCCAGATGCATCAAACAGGTCATATGCTTTGGCTACAAAGCAGTGGATTAATCAGCTCATAGGGATTCGGGGCTCTATCAGTGCTGATCAACTTCCTGCTCTATTAGAACAACTAGAAAGAGAAAAGAGGTTTAGAGTATGATGCACTAATCACTCCATATTCGCATTAATTATCCAGTAGTATGTCTAATTATTAAAACTTAACCTGCTCTGATAGTTTCTACCTCCATGAAACCCCTGAGTTGCTCCTTGGTCCAGTTTCCTTGTGTCCTGCAGCCATTACAAGCTTAATGTCCTTTCTAAACAAAACTTGGAATTTGGACGTCATCAGGCTCTTGTCCCTTCCTCTATAATCACTTCTGTGATGTCTCTCGTTAGTACTGTCATGGACATGTAGTGGAGAAAATTGGGATTACTCTTACTGGTAGTTATGTTCTTACAATTTCTCTGAGGCAACAGCATTTACACCCCTCATAACATCATTTTGGAATAGCAGATGTATAAATAGTTTGCAGTCATCCACTGTTCCTGGATGGTCATTCCTCAGTGCATTGGGATGGGGCAGGGAAGTATTATTAAACCTATTTAGTTCCATGGCCACAATAAGTGACCAGATTTAGCTTTCAGTAGTGCCGTCATAGTGGACTTGTAGAAGTATAATTACTGGTAAGAGTAACTGTTCTGTTTGGAAATTTTACAAATAGATTTTCCCCAAAGTGCGCATAACATCATTTCAGTTCATCTTACCTAGCTATGATCATAGTGAGCGATCACAGGAGATTACATTGGCAATTCCATGTACGGAAATGTTTTCTACACTTAAAAAGAATTTTGGTATGCCAAAATTTTTGCTAATCGGTTGAATGTCCTTCTTCCTTCCCTGATCCATCCGGATCAGGTTGGGTTTATACCAGGCCGCCAAGCTATAGACAACACTAGACGCGCTATTGACCTCGTACACTCTATTAATACCACTAATTGTCCATCTCTGATTATGGCGCTAGATGCTGAAAAAGCATTTGACCGAATTTCTTGGCCTTTTATGTCTAGGGTCTTGAGGTCAATGGGCTTCTCTGGTAAATTTTTAGATGGGCTACTAGCTTTATACCAATCACCCAGGGCAACGGTGGTGGCCAATGGGGTCTCATCCTCCCCCTTTTCAATCTCCAACGGAACAAGGCAAGGTTGCCCCCTCTCACCTTTAATTTTTGCCCTTCTAATTGAACCCTTAGCTGCAAAGATACGATCTAATAAGGCTATTCAAGGAATTAAAACAGGGAAATCTGAACACAAAATATCATTGTATGCAGACGATGTTCTCCTGACTCTCTCGGACCCTGCAGTCTCTCTACCCCCCCTCCGTGCAGATATCAACATGTACAGCATCATTTCAGGATACAAAATAAATCCTCAAAAAACAGAAAATCTTGATTTTTTTTCTAACAGGCAAAACTAGATCTTCCCTCTCTCTTCAATTCCCCTTCAAATGGCATAAAAAAAAGATTAAATATTTAGGCATTCACGTCACTAAGCAATATAATCAACTTTTTCAAGCCAATTACCCAAAATTACTCTCCCAGATTAAATCTGATCTTGAAGCTTGGAACCAGCATTTTATTTCATGGATAGGACGTATCAATTCAGTTAAAATGAACATCTTGCCTAGATTACTATATCTTTATCAAGCCTTGCCAATACGCATTCCCCCATACATTTTCAAATTTTTACAGCACTACACACCGCAATTTATATGGGGCAAAAAACGCCCAAGAGTCCGCCTTCTCGTCCTGCAGAGGTCGGCACGGGGTGGTGGCTTAGGGGTACCCAATTTTAGGCAGTATTATTTAGCAGCGCAACTTGCCCAATGTGTGTTATGGAATTCTCCTAGTTCCTCCAGGGTCTGGGTCTCGATCGAAGCAGAAAGCTTGGGTATCTCTTCCGCATCCTCTCTCCTGTGGCTTCCATTGCACCAGTCGTCCACAATCCGTTTCTCATCACCTGATTGTAGCCCACTCGTTATCCATCTGGGAATCGAGCAAATGTGAAATTTAACCTTGCTCCTACTCCCAGCCCGGTCATCCCACTTTTTGATAACCCCAAATTTCCACCAGGGTGTATAACTTCATCCTTTGAACACTGGAAACGAAAAGACATACGCTATCTCAACGATATCACCAAAGACACTTTGTTCCCTTCATTTGATGATTTAAAAACAAAACTTAATACTCCAAACACATATTTCTTCCAATACCTACAAGTAAGAAATTTTCATTCTACCAACAAATTAACTCTAGGTCGTAGACCGTTGACCTTTTTCGAAGCGCTTTCGCTCTGGCGATCTTCTACCAAAGGTCTCATTTCCTTACTATACTGGGAACTTAAAGTCCCTGATTCGAACAACCGAGATTCTCATGAGAGGGGTTGGGAGAGAGACTTGGGGGAAACGCTAGACAATGAAGACTGGGAGGAAATTAGAACTAACACAGCCTCCAGTTCAATTTGTGTTAAATTAAAAGAAAATGCTTATAAACTTCTTTATCGCTGGTATTTGGTTCCAACCAAACTACAAAAAATCTTCCCAGATTTATCTAGCACATGTTGGAGAGGTTGTGGCGCAGAGGGGTCCTTCCTCCATATCTGGTGGCAGTGTCCCAGACTTGCCCCATTTTGGACGGAACTTCGGGACTTCGCCTCACAGCTACTGCAGATTGACATCCCGTTTTCTCCCAGGTTTTTCCTTCTCCCTCTCGGGATTCCATCGGCCACTAAACATCAAATGAAAATGTTTCGCCACATAATCTCTGCTGCCCTATGCCAGATTGCTACGGACTGGAAGCAGCCCAATGCTCCAACCCTACAGACGATTATCAGTAGGATTTGGTACGTTTATCAGATGGAATACATGACATGCATAATCCGTAATACCTCTAATTCATTCACTAAGGTTTGGGCGCTGTGGACCTCATACTTCCAAATCCAAACCCCTTTTGTCATGTGATTCTACAGCATCACTCCATCTGGATCCTTTCTTCCCTTCCCTGTTCCATCTCTCCCATCTCTTCTCTTTCTTTTTCCTCTACCATACTCCACCACACTCTTTCCTCCATCTTACTCTTAGGCGGCCCGCCACTCCCCCCCACCCCTTTACTCTTCTCAGTCTTATTTCTCTTTCTAAAATAGTTGCTTTCTTGGAAAAATTGGGTCAACATCCTTATTAATACTCTTTTCTAACAAGACGCTGTATGTTTTAATGCATATGTATTTTTCAGATGTTTTTTTTTTTTTAACACAGTGCTGTATAGAATGTTACTTTTGGTTGACCCTTGCAAAAATAAAATCTTTAACAAAAAAAAAAAAAAGAATTTTGGGTATTTGAAATTGAATGTATATCATAAGAGAGACAATTTTCCAAGTATATCTGTAGCTAGAAGATATTTATACATTTGTTTTAATACTTTACTCTGTAGCAGTAAGTTAACCTTGGTGGTCACACGCATGTAAACTCTTGTTTATGTCTATTATCTAGATCTTACATGAACAATTTAACCTGCCCCTCGACAGGCCATATTTCAGAAGAGCCAATGCCCATCATTTCCCAGATGAGCCTTACAAGGATGGATATCTTCGTAACCCACATGTACATCTAAACCATCCTCCTCTAGAAGGAGGCACAGTGAGTACTGGATTTACTGTATAATGCAAACATCTCTGTGCAGTTACTCTCAAATAAATAACACCTACCAAAAACAGAGCTGCTTTTTTTTAGCCACGATTATTCGTTTTCTGTAAGTACTGTAGACTGTAGTTCTCCATGATTTGGTAGGTCTTAAATTTATTCCCTTAACTATATTCATTTTTATTCTAGCAATACAGTTTAGATATATATTGATAAATGCATATTGTAAAATAACTTCCTTATAGCACTTGTGGGGCAAAATATGCTAATGACCATTTAACAACTAATTTCGATAATTCACACGTGCAACAGTAGCTTCCACTTTAATGCACCTTACTCATGTATGTATGTATGTATGTATGTGTTCCAGATTCATTACAATTCTCTTCATTACTAACTACAGCTCACAGCATAAACCGTTTGCTCTCACATGTATCTCTGCAAGTTCAAGCGCAGCAGTATTCCTAGAATACTCCAAATATACATCACAACCTATATATGCTCATATGTGTATCCGCCCAGTTTACGCACAAGTGCTAATTACAAATCCTATAATCGCACACGGCACTAACCTCACTGACTCTCTGTATAATAACAGCGGTGCTAGTTGGTACTAAGCAACAGAGGACAGCATGTACATGTACTAACTAAATATCTTATTACACACAAAATGCAGGGACCTTATTATGCTTTATCAAAAGTCCTTATGTTATCTAATATGCATCTTGCATGTATCACACCTCATGATATCCTACTGATATGAATCTCGCATATATCACAAACTATTAAACTCTAAGTACAATGTATCCATTACAAACTCCTATATAGCATTCATATATAATGCACACTTCACATATCCCATCAGTATAACAATCTTACACATGTATCCATATCTATCATACACTCAGAATCTACATACCGTATATACTCTAGTATAAGCCGACTTTTTCAGCACATTTTTTTTATGCTGAAAAAGCCCCCCCTCGGCTTATACTCGAGTAAGTCCCGTTCTCTCAGCTCTTAACTTCCGCAGTGAAACGCATTGGCGTTCCAAATGCCGAACTTCCTGTTAGTGGAACGCACGTGCGTTCCACTGCGGAAGTTATGGGCTGAAGAAAATCCCTCCCTACCAGGCACAGAGGAGAGTAAACACAGGGGGACACATCCAGAGCTCCTCATCAATGAGACAGAGATGCAAGATGTGTGTACTGTCCTAAAGACAGCCTAGTAGGAGACGGGCGCAGTACCTGGGGTGAGCAGTTTATCTAGTAATTATTAATGACAAACATATCCTCTCCAATATTTTCCAAATTGTGGCATCTGTTATCCCATGGGAACACTATATACACTATATACACACGCTATATACACACGCTATATACACCTTACTAATATGGTTGCTGATTTTTTGGTACATTTGGAGACATTTTGGGAGCCTGAGCTTATTAAAAGAAGCAAGTCATTTCCCACCCTAGGCTTATACTCGAGTCAAGATTTCATTGTATGTTTCTGGACTAGCCTGGACTTTTTCAGCCACATGGGAGAATGTGGGGGAGAGCATCTGAGAGCGGAGAGAGATTAGATGACATTTTCTTCATGTGTAAAAAAAAAAAAAAGACCACGTGTTTATACACACTTGCAGGAAAAAGGTCTAAAGTGCCACTTGTGTAGCCAGTTACATTGTTTACATTGTCCATTGTTATGATGGCCCAATCTACTGTATATTGTCTACACCTTATAGTTTTAAGTAGCTGTCTATGTTTTCTATTGGCACACTATATATCATCATCATCACCATTTATTTATATAGCGCCACTGATTCCGCAGCGCTGTACAGAGAACTCATTCACATCAGTCCCTGCCTCATTGGAGCTTACAGTCTAAATTCCCTAATATACATACACACGCAGACAGAGAGAGAGACTAAGGTCAATTTTGATAGCAGCCAGTTAACCTACCAGTATGTTTTTGGAGTGTGGGAGGAAACCGGAGCACCCGGAGGAAACCCACGCAAACACGGGGAGAACATACAAACTCCACACAGATAAGGCCATGGTTGGGAATTGAACTCATGAGCTCAGTGCTGTGAGGCAGCAGTCCTAACCACTGAGCCACCGTGCTGCCCAATAAAGAGTAAGGGCCTGCGTCATTGAGGAGAGCAAGGCAAAAAAAAGGAGCAAGTTTTCTCCTGGACAAACTACGTTACAAAGCAAGGGTTGCAGATTAGTTTATTATTCTGCATGTAAGGAAAATACTGGCTGCTTTTTCATGTAGCACACAAATACTCGATAGCTTTATTTTTACGCTGAAAATTAACGTTAATCTAGGACATGCCCTTCCCCAGCTATAAATCTGTCCCCACATTTTAAATTTCTCTCCCCGTCCAATGCAACATGGTTTTGCTGAGGTGCAAAGTTACACCTTTTTTTTTTTTTTTTATTGCTTTGCTCTCCTTAATGTATTTCTGTTGAACTGACATTGTTCTGAGTCCATAATGTCTATTGTAAAGTTTCCCTCTTAAATATTAGATACATCTCTATAGCATGTGATAAGAGGACCGCCATTGGAACATGTATTCGTTTTATCAATTTGTTAATTGGTTGCACTTGTCAAAAAGATAAAAGAACAGTAATAGAAACTTGAAATATTTCTACATAAAGGTGATATGCCCTCTACTGCACCTTTAACAATTGTCTGCAGAGGTTGTAATAAAGCTCAGCTAACAAAGCTTGCTAGTTGTCCTTGCTATGACATAACTTTGCCTAAGCATGTGAAGCCCACCAATTTGTACAGTTCATTTGTTAGCTAGGAGACCACAAGCGTATTCACTCACTTTTTCCCCCCTCTGCTGCCAAATGCGCCATGTTCTGTCGCAGAGGGAAGTACTGCCATCCTAAAGAGATATTATAAAGATGGGGGATAGTAGAGATTACTAGCTGGAAGGAGTTAAGCAAGAATGAACACATGAGCAAATTCAGGCATATTATTTTCTTTGGTAATACACAGTTTTTGATATAAGTGTCAGTCGGGGTTTGTTAGCTGTTTAATCTAAAGTTACACTATCATCTTAAATATTGTGCAATTGAATTGTCCTTTTAATCAACCCACACAATACCATGTAACTAATAATGTGTTTTCTGTGTAGGTGTCATTGGTGCAGGGAATATATAGTTACCATCACTACATGCAGGACCGCATGGATGACAATGGCTGGGGCTGTGCCTACCGTTCTCTGCAGACCATCTGTTCCTGGTTTAATTATCAGGGTTATACAGATAAACCTGTTCCAACACACAGAGAGATTCAGCAGGTATGCTTCATTATGGCTCAGCACACTGAATACTTACAGCTGGTAAAAAATAGGCCCGTGTAGAATAATCTCTATGGTTTGTTACATTGAAGAAACATTTCATTTCTTTTTGATTGTATAGCACCATCTAGTGCTTGTTTGGGGAAAGTACAAATAGTCACAAGCGCTTCTTAAGTGTGCTAGTAGTAGTGGCTGAATATCTGCTTCTTGCATGTGCATAGGAATATGTCATCTTGATAAATAGGGAACATTCATGTGTCTTTTTTTTTTTTTTTTTTTTGTATTTTAACTTTATTGTTAGCCACAGCTTTTTGCTGTTAAAGACTCACACAGCTTGGGCACAACGTGGCTTGTGTAAAGTTGGCTGCGAGTTTGTTGTGCCTTGTACGTATCTTCCCATAAGTGCAATTCAGAATAGAGATGTAAATGCGTCCGCATGAAGATGCGTCTAAAGCTGTAATTATATCTTCATGCGGAGGCAAACTGGAGATACCATTTATGGGGTTAATAATGAATAATGTTTGTGTTTACGAAAACAAACGTTGTGACCACCTTCCTCTTGCTATCATTCCACCTCTCCCCCAGACAGACGGCATGGTGTCTCCCGACAAAGTTGCTATCAGCGCTAGGCTATGACAGGTTGGGCTGGTGCCAATATATATAGGAAACCTGCTGCGTGGGGACCCCCTATCATAATGTCAACCAGCCTTAGCCTGTTCTGCACAGAGCTGCATTCTTTAGGGAAATTGGACCAACAAAAAAAAAAAAAAATGCGCCCTCGTCCCAGAAAAAAACAACTCTGTACTAAAGCTTTACCCAATACCTGTGGCCAATGGGTGTCGGGTGAATAAATGGTTCAAAGATGATCCGCAGCAGCCCTAAACTCAACCTTTATTGTACTTGGCCTACTTTTATCTGCCTCTTCCCTCCTTATGTCTGTAGAGATAGAACAAGGGAGGCGCAAGTCCTGCGTTTTCATGCTCACTTCAAAAAAGCATATTTTATGCTTAAAAATGTGCCTTGCACCCTACTCTAAATGTTAGATTAATAATATTAAAATTTAGTTCTTAACACCATAAGGGTAACTTATTAAATGGCAAAAATAGAAAACCACATAACTCTTTTGTGACGTCGTGTACCTACTTTTGCAAGGTTGCTCATGGATTTGCAGGCCAACATGGCAGTGTTTGCACCAGCCAATGAAGTTGTATGGCGTTGCTTGCTGACCAAGAACTAAGGGTCTGATGCATAGCTAAATGCAAAATAGGTGTAATTTTCCCCCAAAAAATGTGCCCTAAAAAATAAAACTTTGTAGTGAAACAGACAGGAGTTCACAATCTACTGACTTCCAGTGATTGATGACTGACTGCTCTAGTGATGTTGCTATACAGGTAGACTTACAATAACAATTGGTTATTGTTATCTCTAATGGTGGATGGGAGTTCTCTAGTGTTAGTCTGCATTACATGTCATGTTGCAGCATAGTGGCACAGTGGCTAGCATTGCTGCCTCAGTGTTGAGGTCATTAGTTCGATTTTGACCAGGGACCTATAGTTTGTATGCTCTCCCTGTGTTTGCATGGGTTTCCTCCGGGTGCTCTGGTTTCCTCCCACAATCCAAATACATACTGGTTAGTTACTTGGCTTCTGACAAATGGACCCTAGTCAGTATGTGTGGTAGGAAATTTTAGATTGTAAGCTCCAAAGGGCCAGGGACTGATGTCAATGACTTCATAACCTCTGTTCTGCGCTTGTTAATATGATTGGCGCTATATAAATAAAAAGATAATGCTGTTCAATATAAATGTGCTGATGTTGAGTCACAGTGACTTCGCTGAACAAGCGAGGAAGAGGAGTATAGGCATATGTTAGATACACCTTCAAGTAGAGTGTACTCAACCAGCAGTAATTTATAGTGGAAGGATTTTCAGTTTGTTTAACCCAGCTCACCCTAAACATAATGGTCATTCTTTATGGGTCTTAAACAGTAGAAGCCATTGTTTCATGTCTTGCAGTTATGAAAGGTAATAAGGTAGAAACGCTATATATGTATGTTGTATACATGGCTTTATATACGTGGTTGGATCTGTGCTATAAACCAGTTCTTCTGGATGCGTAGTTGACTTACAGGAACATTAGGAATGATTTGCATATATCTTCCTTAAGCATAAATCACCAATTTGTTGGTTTATGTTAAGCAATGTTGTTTTATAATGGAGATATTTAAATATGTTCTGTTTTTAAGAAGGTTATTACTATAGATGACTTACAGTGGGAGGCTTTTTAGTTCCTTTTAGCAGACCTCATCTTATCACTAATGGTTCTTCTAAATGTAGCAATTGTACATAGGTATGCAGGCGCAAAGATGCATCCCTGCAATACATTTCTATATATCTACCTGCCCCCTCCCAAACATCTTAGCCAACCCTAGTTCTGCCAGCCCAGGCTGGTACTAGGAGAATTGAGAGTGGGGAGGACAGAAAGCATGAGGTCCCCTCGATTTTACTGTTAAAAGCAATATCCCAGCTTGGGTTGATTGCACTATAGCAGGGAAACCCGCAGCTTGGGTTCCCCCTGATTTTTCTATTACCAGCAATAGGCTTTGCCAGCTTGGGTTGGTGGCACTATAGCAGGGAAACCCGCAACGTGGGGTCCTCCTGCAAGTAGAAATTGTTTGGTGTGGGGATGTTTATTCAGTCATGGAATAAAATAAATGTTCAGCTATTTGACTTTAGAATGAACTTTAGAAAGTGACATTATCCTGTGTTTGTACAAAGTCTGTTTCTTAGGAAAAAGTGTTATATGCAAAGTAAGAGAGAGAGAAAAAGAGACTACAGTATCAGGTAATATAGATAGCAGGATCTGACATCTTAATTATATGGATTCACTACACTCTCATTTGTTATATTGCTCAATTACTGGCACTTAAACCTGTGTTATTTTCTTTATATCTTCCACTGCATAAGTCAGGGAAAGCAGATGGCAGTCTCAGAAATCTGAGTGCACGTAAGGTGTACAATATCCTTTCTAGGATAACCTCCAGTCTGAAATCACTGCTAGTATCCTCTATTGTTATACATAGACAGGGATTCAGTACTCTTATTCAAGCTACTTATAAATCTAATCTCTCATCTATCTATTCCCTCACGGTTGCTATACCGCATTCTAAGGCTACTTTAACTATAGTAAGTTTCCATTATTATTACCTCCTTAATTACAATATAAAAAGGACTTAGACCCAGCGAGAAGGCCAATGCCCGTTTTGCTGGTGTTTGCTTTGTCAAGGCCCTATTTTGTTTTTATTATTATTAATTTAATTAAATATGTCACTGAAAAAACTCTCTGGCTGTCAGTGCACTACTTCAGATAAACTCTTTCTGTTCCTTTGAAAAGTGATATATTGCAGGATGTACACAATAGAGTTTATAAGAAATGGTGTGTCTCAATGTAATGGCAGTGATTATTCATCAGTAGCTTAAAATAGTGCGATCTGGATAAGTAATGTCACACTCCATAGAAAAAAAAAACGTTTGTAGTTGTACATACAGAGCTGAAAGAAAGACAGGAATAGAAGCAGACTGGAAACATGACGGGGGGGGGGGGGGGGGCTCACATTCATATCTGTTTTGCTGGTAAATATCTTTGTTCACCCCCCCCCTTCCCTCCCCTGCAGGCTCTGGTTGATGTGGGAGATAAACCTTCCCCCTTCATTGGATCTAGGCAGTGGATTGGCTCCATAGAGGTGCAGCTTGTACTGAACCAGCTTCTCGCTATTACATCAAAAATCTTGTTTGTCAGGTAAGTGTAAATGACTCCTTCGCTAGATCAGGCTCACACATAGACTACAAGGGACCAGCTCTTTTTCTAGAGAAGTATGAGCATTGAATGTTCCTTTTGCAGAATAGTCTGGGACTGGTAACTATAAATCAGTAACATCTATCAAATTACTTTGTTTTAAATGCTCAGTATTTCCCATTAACTCCCACTATATTAGACCCCACCAGTCCCCAAGATGACAAGGACATTAAATATCCCGCACCAGTGCTAACATTGCCTAATAATGCTGGAAATATGTCTGTAGGCTGGAAGCTATACATAGAGCTGTTATGTGTTAATCATTTGTGTAACACCCCCCCCCCCCTCCCTGTCTTTCACTATACATAAGTACTATAGATTTGGGCAGACATGATTTCCTAAATCGTTTTATGAAAAATAACTCCAGTAAAGAAAAGCCAACATGAAACACTTAAAGAATAAAATGCAACCGCTTTAAAACTGTAGTTCGGTAATGTGTAGGTAGCTTTAATTTTCTATGGAGTCATAATAATATGTTAAGCCAGCTGGGAGTTTATTTTTTTCAATACAAGAAGATTCAATATAAACTTTTGCTATAGTAATAATTCTATAGTATCCCCTATAACAACAGTTGTTTTTACTTTAGCTAATCTGCAATGTTACAGATATGAAACTAGCTCAGTTGTGGATATTTGCTAATTAAGGGCCAGATTCATGAAGGAACGTAATCTGAACGCAAATTGCGTGTTTAAAAACAAATGCCCTCCATTTGAACGCATGCACGCCACGTATTCAACTGCAAGCAAAGCTGAAGAGACGTCTCCTGTTGAATACTGGTGTAAATACACTCTGCTGTATGCCGACTGACACAACACACTGTAGGATACACACAATGTGCGATATCAAGTCCCAGCAGAACACACAAGAAAAAAAATATTAAATTGTCACCTGTATATTATATTATAATCATTAATAAAAATGCATTGAGAATGTGGGTTTTTGTTTTTTTCTTTGTGTCATTTTATTAATTACACAAAGTACATTTATTGGGATGTTTTTAATGTGTACTGTACATAAACATGTTTTACAGTTTGTCTTACGTGCAAACACATGTTGTGGTATACGTACACATCTGTCATCACTATCAGTCGGCACTGACATCGGCCCTGTAGCTGGTGAAAGTGATGCTGCTAAAAACACGTACCTTAGAGATGCCCAGAGCTTGAAATGGCTGCATGTTCCTGCGCTCTGCCTCGGCACGCCCTTACTGTACATTGTCTGTTAGTCCTCGTTCCACCCTTCAAAACGTAGGCAGCCGGAAGCGTAATTTATTAGTTGCATGTAGTTGAATTTTTCTTAAGCGCAAGTCTCGTATTCATGCTTATGCAGAGTGAAAGTATGCAGAATGCACCACGCAATTGGCCTTACTTTCCTTTATGAATCTGGCACAAAATATCTTTATTGCAGTTATAAACAAGGATGGAAAAAACTACACTTCTAACGGTATTTACACCTTATGGCTATAATTGCTTGTACAGAAAGGAATTGCTGTACTAGCAATTATATATATATATATATATATATATATATATATATATATATATATATATATATATATATATATATATATATATATATATATATATATATATATATATATAGATAGATATATCTCTACATTTTTTTTTTATTTTTTTTATATATATTATTGGAGAGCTGTGTGGAAGATTATAAGAACCCTAAGGATTTGCTGTCTGTATGCTGCCAATAACCATGTTTATCCTCTACAGCCAGGGCACAGAGCTGGCATCCAGAGGGAGAGAACTTGTTAATCACTTCCAGTCAGAAGGAACACCAGTTATGATTGGTAAGAGTGACTAGTGACACGTTGCTGTGGTTCACATGATGTTTGATAATCATGAAGTTTGTCACTAGTGTGTACATGGTAAACAACATTGTTGTGTAAATCTAGTGGGAAATGGGTGATGGGTGCCTGAAACAAAGCAGCATTTATAGAATGTATCAGTGCCTATGTGACTGGAACGCAGCCCCTGAAGCACTGCTTGCTGTGCGATAGCCCTGGGCACCTGATGCTTCATTTGCTAACACCAAGAACCCATGTATCACTATACTTGAAACTGCATCTTTAATGTAATTTTTATGGTGAGTTTAACTAGGATCTGAGCACCTTATTAAGTATAATATTGTCTGCCTCCTGCTCATCCTGGATGCCCTCCTTTGTGACGTGAGCATGGATAGAACAACCTGTAGCCAATTAGATCATCCAAATGTTCACAGCAGCAGGATATGTACTGATCACGTGGGAGGCAGTGACCCGTCCGTTCATGTGATTGTGATAGGGGCTGCGTCATGCTATGAGGAGGGAAATGGAGGCAAGCAAGAAACAGAGGATTACATAGAGTAAGGAGCAGGGTTGCCCAGCAGAAGAATATTGATCAACCCCACTATTAAACTAGTTGAGGAAATTTGGTGTCTTTTATATGAAAGGGAGTAGGTCCAACTTCTCCTCATCAGCATTCATTTTGATGTTTGTAATTGTAGTCTGCTAATACTTATTAGCAAAACCACTAATGAGAAACAGACACCCACTTGATAAAGAGCGGTAGCCTATTTATTGTATGTTATATTATAATGAAAGTATGTTAGTGCATGAATTAGGATGTTTTCTGATTTGTTTTTAATCAAAGCTTTATTTATATAACAATTATATTTTCTCCTGAAAACAGCTAAGACTTATTTTTAAAACGGTCAATTATTTAGCTTGCTGATATTCAGCTACTTAATAATGCAGGTGTAGCTAGCATATAGCACAACTGTGCTTCATAAAAATTGTCATTAGTGGCCCACTACTGTCACAGGAAACGCTGAGCACTCATGTAGCTGAATGTCACCACAACTTCCTCCTGGTGCCACCATGTCACTTGTCTGCTGACTGAAGGTTACGCTTCATTCTTTCTGCTCTTAGCCCTCAATAACCAACACCTGGTGGTAGGATGTTGGCCAAGGGCAGTAGCTGGGGAAGGGAGGGTAGGAAGTAGCTGACAGGAGGTTGGATCATAATGCATTATACTAACAATGTATAAGGTATGTCTGACAATGGGGCATATCACTGCAATGTGTGGCAGCATATGGGGTAACTCTGTGCAATGTACAGCTGCCAATGAGGGTTTATCTGTGCAATATAGAACAGTTGTCCAGTACATGTAAGCTTACTATAAAAAGATGAATAAAAAAACACACACAACCCAATTAACCAGACTCACTATTTTTAGTGTAAACATGCCTATATTTAATGTGTTAAGACCAGCTCTGTACACCGCTGTTACATTTACTGCCAATGACTAGGCCCTCACATAAATGATATGCACTGCAAAAATGTTCCGCTCACCAATGGAAACATTGGTTCCAGCCATGTGAGTATTGTATTGTCCAAGTACTAAAGGGTGGGGGCTAGATTTACTAAGCTGCGGGTTTGAAAAAGTGCCTATAGCAACCAATCGAATTCTAGCTTTCATTTATTTAGTACATTCTACAAAATGACAGCTAGACTCTGATTGGTTGCTATAGGCAACATCCCCACTTTTTCAAACCCGCAGCTTAGTAAATCTAGCCCTGGGACAGTTTTGTTGGAACTTGAGCACCTCATTGGACTGTTCAACCATCTAATAAGGTGCTGCAGTCGCAGGGTCTGCTCAGTATCTTTGACAATTCTCCATCCCATACACTGGATATAGGGATTACCAAGGTTCCATTTAATGTTTATTACTACATGCATTTTCTATTAGGGGCTTTTGTGAGATGCAGGGAATGTTCTGGTCATGTGCTAGGATAAATACCATAAGAAAGTCCTATGTGTTTAAAAATCTAAAATTCCTATGGGATGAAGAAATTAAATGGGTACTTGCAGCTCAGGGAAATGCCACAAAACATTTCAGTTTCAACAGTGCAGTGTGACACTACATGACAAGTCCACCCAATTGTGTGGTACTTAATGATATACTGTTTGTGATGGGGCAGAATATAGGATTTAATCTGATGCAGATATTGCTTCACTTTATGGAAATCCTCATAACAAACTTTTCTTACTTTGTTTAGGGGGAGGTGTTCTAGCACATACAATCCTGGGTGTGAATTGGAGTGAGTCTACAGGAGATATTAAATTTTTGATTCTAGATCCACATTACAAAGGCGCTGAAGATCTCCAAACCATTCTAGAAAAGGTAAGTTCCTAGACATTTATTCTTTTTTGGGGGGGCGGTAGATAGGATATTGGGACCATGTTCTCCCTATCGTCACACCTCCACCTCTTAAGTTTTCAGCTTCCTTCTTTGGGGTCTCCTAACATTTTTGTGATTTTTTTTTTTATTGTACCCATAAATAATGTATTGATGCGTTCTTCTGGCAAAAAAATTGTCAACAGCAGAGAACTAAAGAAAAAAAGCATTAAAATTAGCTCATTATTTGTCTTAAAAAGACAAAAAAAGAAGATGCACATTTGTATTGACAAATGGTGAGGTGTAAGTCCAGGCCCCTACCACATGCTAAAACAGTGTTGGCTAATCTGTGACACTCCAGGTGTTGTGAAACTACAAGTCCCAGCATGCTTTGAAAGGGAATGCTGGGACTTGTAGTTTCACAACACCTGGAGTGTCACAGGTTAGCCAACATTGTGCTAAAAGGTAATAAAGCAATCGCTGTTATCAGAGTCTTTGCCGAGACTAATATTTATGGGACATGATTTTTAGGTATGTTTAAGGCAGACGCACTTTAAAATATTTGATGGTTTTTATATTCTAGTTACCAGTTCATTATTTTGAGTATTTGTAAGACATGGAAATATACCGATTTGTACCATCACATTCTGATTCAATTAAATATTTTACTCCAAAGAGTTTTTGGGAGTATGAGCTTCACACTGCTGCTGGTAAACACCCATACATACATTCTTCATCAACATTTATTTATATAGCGCCAGCAACTTCCGTAGCGCTTTACAATTGGGAACAAACATTAATAAGACAATACTGGGTAATACATACAGACAGAGAGGTAAACAAGAGCCACAATAGAGAATGAATGCAACTTGCAGAAAGCGGCAACACTGTTATGTTGTGTGGCCTAAACTCTTATTCCTCTCTGTGAACATGCCAGACCAATTAGGAAATGCTAATTTGGGTGGTATTGCTACAGATTATCCTTTGGTAGCCTATAGTGCTGAGTGTAGAAGAATATCAAACCAAAATAAGGTATACAGTGACAATATAGGATAAAATAGATATGTATCCGATGCCATGAAACTTAATTTGTCATTTCTTTTGCACCATTGGTATTTATTAGCAGAATTAAATTGATTTTCTGAATGTGTACTTTTTTTTTTTTCTGAGTAAAGTATTGTGACAATACATTATATTGAACCCTTGATGTAATCACTGTGAGGAAAGCCCCAAGTTTTAGTTTAGATATCTAGCAGTACAATTCATAGCAAAGAATCTACAAGGTGAGGAGCTTGTATTTTATTCAGTCATCCAATCTGCACAAGCTCATACTCTAGCATGTGCACTGCCACCAGGCTGTAGGAGAGCAGTCATACAACAGACGATAAGTAACTATCCAAGAATGACAGCATAGTATGGAGTGCATCTAAGGGCTTGTATATGATAGGTAGGAAAAAGAAAGCAATTTACCTGCAGTTCAGTTAGCTGGGTTCCAGTTTCTTATTTTGCTGGGTAAACCTGTCCTGGAACGCAGCAGACTTAGGTGTGTAGCACTTTAATGAATATGGAGGATGCTTTTATCATAGAGATCAGTGCTCACTGATTACGCTAGAAAACATAATGTGCCTAGTGTGTATGCTAGCAACTAATGGGCGAGTGATCATACGTAGTGTATTCAGTACTGTGCAACATGACAAACCCCTGAGAATGAGGAACAAATGTTACAAAAACTAAAAAGAGTCAGTTTAACCTTTTTCTTACTGTGTTTTAAACATAAATGGCACACAATTGTGATGTGTCCTGGCTAAATTAAGCTTTTATGCACATTAACGAATCTGAACATGTGTTTGTTTCCTCAGGGCTGGTGTGGATGGAAGGGGGCGGATTTCTGGACTGCAGATGCATACTACAACCTGTGTTTACCTCAACGACCTACAGTCATCTAATGAGACAATATAATATCTGTTGTGTCTGATCTGCATGATCATCTCATTAATGGATTCTGCTATCTGATTCAAACAGGGCCGTAACTAGGGCGGTGCGACAGGGGCGATCGCCCAGGGCGCAATTTAGGAATATTTTAGGTTCATTTGGTTAAAAATGAGTGCTATGGGGGCGGCGTTTGTCATTCTCGCCCCAGGCGCTAGAATTCTAAGTTACGGCTCTGGATTCAAACAATGCATATTATAGGCATACATTGTATTATTTAAATGGGATAGAAATCGTGTCATTATGTACATATTATTTACAGTTTACCAGATAATATAACAATAAGGTCTTCTGTTTTATACACTGGATTTCTATACGACTCCAACATCTAGCTTTATAAAACTAATCTTCAGCTGAACATAACACTTTGTGCATCTGCAAGGAATACAATCATGTATAAAATGTACACCACTATGCATTAAAAACATGAAACAAATTTATTGTACAAAAAAAATGTAAACATTCCAAATAAATAAAACTTTTGGATGAAATCCTCTTCTTTCCAGCAGAGAGGTTATATTAGATGTAGCTTAATATAAGCCAGTAGGTCAATGCTCCAAGTAGAAGCATATTACAGGCAAGTAATGATCGTCTCCAGCTAAATGAAACCTGTAAAGAGAATAAACATCTGTTATAGCTCATGTACCTCTGCATTACCCAGAGCACTGGCTTATGTTATGTTTGTTCAACAACACATTTTATGTTGCTACAGAGGAAATCTCCAGGTTTTCTATTTATTCACCAATCCTAAAAGGATTAGTACAGCTAAATGTTTGCTTTATTTTATTCAAAGTACAACAACCCCTCTTCATCCATAATGTTGGCCTGTATAATAATTATTTATATAGCACCTTTCTCCCACCAGGACACAAAGCATTTTACATGGTTTCAGAGGGTGGGGCAACCATTCAGGGAACACTCGGCTGCTATTCTATGGAATCATTCACAGCCTCATTACACCATTGGAGCTTACAGTCTAGTCTAAATAGACACGCATGCCAATTTTTGACAAAAGCCAATTAATTTACCAGCATGTATTTAGAGTGCTAGAGGAAAACCACAGAGACACAGGAAGAACATACAAACTCCAGACACAGGGCCAGAAAGGGAATCAAACTCATGATAGCCAGCTCTGTGAGTTAGTAACACTAAACACTGTGCTGCCCCAATGGTCAGACTCAAACCAAAATATTCATCTCCCTTCAAATTTAGTTCTTTCTATGTACTTTCGTAAAACATAAGCATGATAAAGCACTGTCTTTTCAATAGATGGTATTAAATAGTATGTAATACTCACCATCAGACCTTCTTCTCTTCCCATAAGCAATAGATAAGTTGTTGCATTGTCCTCTCTTGATACTGGCCGTTTTCTCTTTCAAATCATGCATCGAAGACTGTGCTCTGGAAAACGTATCTTGTGTGCGTTTTACAATAGCGAGATACTTTGCGCATTCTGGAAATCCACCAGACAAAGCAAGATCTTCAGCTGTGTATCCTTCTTTATTACACACACTGCAGAGGAGGAGGAGGAAGAAGAAGAAAAAAAAAAATCAGTAATATTATGGAAACCATATTCTATAACACAGTCTAAAGCTCTGGCATAAATAGAACACAGCCTGCACATAAATACTTACTCTAATCTGGCATCATGAGCAACAAGCACACTGAGACACTGTAAACTACCAGAACGGGCTGCTTTATGGATCAGAGCTTCCCCAAAAAGATCCTGAGGTAAAGAAGACTACAGTTAGCTCATAAATGCAACTACATATTGACAGAGGGCATCAAAACACAACACATTTTAATAATAATAAATGTTGCTACAGATGAACTAATAGTGGAGATATACCTGCTGGTTGATGTCAACTCCCGTTTGCAGCTGCCAAAGCAGGAAAAATGCTTGTCCCCCACATGCTGCCAGGTGTGCGGGGGTCTGTCCTAGTGCATCACCAGGAGAATTTACTGCACAGCCGTACTCCATCAGTTGGCTCAGGCTGCTAAACTGAATAAAAAAAGATTACAGATAAAATGTATGAAACAAAATTAAGTTAAGTTTCCTTATACGTTACAAAGCCACACACCAATACTAAGCAGCAGTACTTGGTTGTATAATGCGGATCTCACCTCTCCGTTCTCCATCCTTAGTGTAGTTCTACACACACATAAGATTAACAGTCCGCTCCGTTCCGGGAATGTGAAGGTTCTAAGCGCAGAATCCTCAGCTCTTCAGTGTTCTAACTCAGGGAGCACAGGCCCCGCCCCTAGGCACGTACTCAAACAAGGAGCACATGGATCAGCAAGAGCTGTAAACCTCTACCAGTCGCAAAGTGATTGGCTAGGACTGACAGAGTCCCTCCTTGTATGGGATCTGATTGGTTGATAGGTATATAAGGGCGGTTTCCGCTGATAGTAATTATGTTGTGGTCACGTAGACACCGGCTGTGGATGCTTGGCTGACATGCGGGCTGTAGCGAGCAGGCACGTAGGCTATGTGCTCCTGTCAGTAGGATGCACATAAAGGGAGGGGGAAGGGATGGATCTCCTCTGTGCAGAATGCTGCTCTGTGCACGTAAGAGGAGGGAGTACATTAATGAGGAAGCACAGGTCCCGCTAATCTAGAGGGGTCAATATTCATCTCTATATACTATCTGTATTTAGCTGCACGTTTACATTCTAGAGGTGTGTTTAGTATCTACTCGCAATTAACATAGGTGACTTCATGGTAACGTTGGTCAGCTCATACTTGCGGCTCATGAGCATTGGCTTTTTTTTACTCAATAATTTTTTATGAAGGAATTTGTCCATTAAGATGCAAAACATTTGTATAGAAATCAGTTTCTTAAAAAAATATAAGAATGGGAGCAAGACTGTAATGATACTAAAAACACTTAGGGGCATATGCAATTGTAGGCAGAAATGGCGAAAATCTTGTGGTTCGCGCATTATTTCCATTATTACGGTAGTTTTCTCGCTGGATTTCAGCTCACGGCTCAGAGCTGCGAGCTGAAATCCAGCTAACTACTACCGTAATAATGGTAGTAGTTTTAGCGCGCCGTGGAAATGGCACAATTGAATATGCCCCTTAGACACAGGTAGTTTTTATAGCCGGTTTTTATTGTGTGTAAAGGGTCTTGTACTAAATAATGTTTCTAGTGTTCTCGTACCAAGTTGCTTTTACTTGCACTGTGGTAGCGATTGTTAGAACGCTATGTTTTCCATTTTTTTGTAAACTTGGGAAAACCTACATATATATATTTATATTTATTATATATATATATATATATATATATATATATATATATATATATATATATATACCTATATATTTATATGCTAGTAAAAATGTATACCAAATACATTTGAAACATGTTTTTACTAGCATTAAAAACCAGCAAATCACCAGTGGGTATGAGACCTTAAGCAAGACCTACCAACTGTTCATGTTTTCAGTATTTCTTTAATCAAACATAGATAAATTAATTTATTTGGCTGGGTCAGTAATTATCCTACCTCTCTACAGATAGAAATCATGAAACCATGACCTGTCTGTAGCTCTTAAGGACTGGGTTTGAGCTCCTCTGCCTTAAGCTGTGTCCATAACTTGTCCATCCTGTGCTGCAGAGAAACACAGAATAAATATCATTTGAAATAATTATGATCATAAGCGCTACACAGTATGTTGGTGCTATATGTATTAATAATAGATCCCTATAGAGAGGTACACCAAGTGTCCTTTGTTGGCACACTTAGGTGCAAGAAGACACACCAAAAAGGTAATTTGCAGTGCTTCTATGGATGCTGTGTGTCCGTGCTTCCTATTCCAGGTTATGTTGATGCTGAATTCACCAAGTGAATAAGCCCATCTTAATCTTCCACATAGAAAGTGCAGATTGAATCACATTTTTGCAGTGGAATTAAGTAATAGATGTTGAAAGTAATTTAGCCTAAATCATTTCTTCATATGTTAATTCAATTGGAGAATAAGTGGTAAATTAAGTAGGCTAAGTTAAAATGGCTCACGTCGGTGTTTCTGTAACTTAGACTGTAAGCCCCAATGGGGCAGGGACTGATGCGAGTTCTCTGTACAGCGCTGCGGAATTAGTGGTGCTAGATAAATAAACGATGATGATTTCCTATACAGTCGCAAGTTACTGGCACCTGCAGACGTTGGATAGTGTGTGTGTGTTAACATATACGTATTATGGGAATAAATAAAATTTTAGTAAAGACCAATTGCATAGGGAAATGTGGGAATGTTATAGGACTGAGGGTATAGGCAGGGGCGGATTGGGAACTTAAAGTGGCCCTGGAAAAAAATATTGAAGTGGCCTCATGTGGGTGGCACCAAATCAGCTCTAGGTGGGGCCAACACAAAAGTAGGCGGGACTTTTCCTGGTAAAGTCTATGACTAATCCGCCCCTGCCTGGCGTGTCTTCTGTCTCTCAGTCTGAGCCTTAAATGATCAAACTGTCTTGCTTTGTAGTTCCACCCTCGTTATATAGTTGTATAGAGAGGAAAAACACCAATTGTGCAGTTAATGTTTGATAGGCAAAAACATATGTATATATATATAAAAAATTCAATGGTCAACATTAACTCTGCGTAAAGCTTCCTGCTTATGGTCATGGAAGTATTTGTCTTTGACAGTGGGGGTAATGTACTAACAAAGCACAAAAATGATGGAAGTCCCAGTCTGAGATTTTTTTTGTGATGTTATAATCCTCTTTAATAAATATTCATTTAACCCAGAAAAAAAAATACAGTGAGTACCTAGGACTGTCCTTGGAAGTTAGGCACATTTAGCATATGTGACTGTCAGGATAAAGCATAAATCTGATATGCTGAAATAGAATATTGGATGTCAGGACCCAAATAAATGTTTGCATGAATACCTAAATTCACCTGATGTTCAATTCAGATAAAGGTGTGACTAAATGAGCCCAGGAACAGGTAATTGAGTTAGGTAAACCCTTTGTGCAGAGACCAGCTTTAGATATGCAGATCAGACATCCATTGTATTTGATCATGTATTTCCCTAGCTAATTTACTTCCCTTCAATAGGTAGTATAAACACAAACTAACCCCTAGGTGTAAATTAGAGAGCTTGCAGTTATTTACAAGGGATAATTCATAACTGCAGGGTAAATAGGTTGTATCAAATGAATCCATTGATAAGCTAGTGTAACAGTAAAAGACGCAGAGTCTGATGTAATGGTGTTTGGAGGTTTTTACATCCCAGTGTGAGGAGATAAGCCTGCCACTTTTAGCAGCTTCCAGGACATAGCACTGTTTGCTTGTGACACTTGAATAGACTTGTAGGTACCGCTCAGCATGTAGCCTGGCTCAATGAGGCCAGGGGATAACATAGCCTATATGTAATACTGTATAGACAGAAAGAATTCATTTTTAAAATATGCCACTTAAAATCAATAAAAGCAGAGATCAACCACCTATTCCTCAATAGCATGAGGAAGGGCAGCTCATATGGTAAATTAAGAATTCTGACCCACAGAGAAATGGAGAAAAGGAGTGGAAGCTCTGCGAATGCCCTGTACTTAGGCATGTTTGATATGACAAGATGAACCAAGTCATAAGGGATTTGTTAATGATAAGATTGGATCGATGTAACGCTGTCCAGGACAAATATATCACATTGTAGAATTGGTTAATAAATCAGGCAACAGGTAAATTTGGTTTGAAAAGGTGTCCCAGGACACAACCCCGATTAGCATTAACCCTGCCCCTGTGAATGCCGCACCCATTTGAGGTTGCTTAAAAATCTGTGTTCTGAGGGAACAAATTGTCAGACTTTTGGGGATCAATCTATTTGAAGGACTGTCCATTATTTCTGCCTGCCCCAGGCATACAGATTATTATATGTAAGTAATGCTCTGTACGTTATCTCTTTTATTTTAAACTGTTTTGCTTGTTATGTCAAATTTATTATTTGTTTATTCCTTATTTTTCTTTTTATCTGAATGCCCTGTACCTTTTGTATATTAAATCTAAAATTTAATAAGTTGCGTCCTTGATACTCTAAATAATCCATAGCCTTTGTAGAGGAGATTGCTCGTCCAGGTAAACCCTTGGAATGCCAGTGTGTGATTTGTTGATACATTTGATTAACAAGCTGTGTGTGCTTGTATGTACATTTGTGTAACAGTCTGGAGGTGTGAAGAGTTAACCCTGTGTGTGCTGGTGGGAGTCTTGCTAGTTTGTGGAACTAGAAGCCTGTGTGCCAGTGTGGGATAGTATATTGGGGTCCTATTGCCCGTACCCAATAGGTGGTGGCTGTACCTGAAGTGTCTGGGGGTGTGAGAGCGCTGTGTTTGGGGGCGATTCCGTAGGTCTAAGAACCTGTGTGATAGGTGAGAGAGACTGCGGGCTGAAATCGTGTGTGACCTCATACAGCAAACACCCCAACGTCACGGCAGCTGGGAGCGCGTTCGTGACAAATTGGTGGCATAGCGGTGGGATGATTTAATTTCTTAGAGTATTAAGTGCATGGTTTAAGCAATTAACCCTTGCACTTATAAACTGATTGTAACCTTGCGAGGAATACAATAGTTTTACAAGGACGAAACTCAGGGCTATAATTTTTGAAGACATACGTGCAAAGCAGTTCCCTTCCCTTCTCTCTTGTTTTTCTTTTCTATCTTTTATTTTGCAAAGTGACTGCAAGGATGGCAGCTGCTTACAAGAAAAAAGCCAAAGAAGTTTTAATTGCCCTGTGTGAGCAGCGAGGTCTCGACTGGACAGATAAAACTAAAAAGGAGCTGGTTCACGCATTATTGGAGGATGATGCAAAGAAGCAATGTGATATGGAACCTGAGCTGGGGAGCAAGACAGACCCAGAGGATCAAGGTGTGGATAATGTCACTGAACCAGAGGATCCAAGTAGGTACATTTTCATAAATCCAAAGAATCCACTTGTCATGATGAGTATGGCAGAGCTAATTGAAGAAGCTCAGCTGCGAGGTTTCTCCTGCCACAACAAGACACGCAGGGAGATCATCGAACACCTCGACTGGGAAGAGGAAAGCCCGATACATCCTTTCAGCGAGTATCGCATGATGGTCCTTATTCCGGGCTACACGATGAGTCTTATGGAACGGCTGGACTACCTGGAGGAGAGTTTTGAATACGCTCAGGAAGAGGTATCTTTCAGGGGTGGACTTCATACCCCATTCTGGCTAGATCAGTGTCGCCGGGTGGCTGACGAAAGGCAGCACCTGCAGCAGCTTCTTTCACAAGCTGGATCAGTAATCGCCCAGCCTATAGGGGTGGCCCACGAGGAAAAGGTACCCCTGCCAGCTACAGATAACATGGAATATGCTACCGAGATTTTGCATCCAGAGGCCCCTTTTAATCTGCTGGGGGAAGCTGATGATGCTAGCAGCATACTACCAGATGCTGCACAGAATTTGCTATTGGAGGAGGCTGATTTTAAAGAGGACATAATTGTTGAGAAGACTATTTCTGGGGGAAAAATGGAAGTGCCTGAAGATATTCCCACAAATGTTTTAGTAGTTACTGATCTTGGATGGTTAAATTCTCAGTATGTTCCCGCAAATGTTGTTCCTACTATCTCTAATTCTGTTACACCATGTGACTCAGCCCAGGTAGTATGGGATAATGCTGAACCTGCCAATGATGTGACTTTGTGTAAAGAACCTGAACTGTTCTGTAATCATTTTGCATCTGGTGCTGTGCGAGTGAAATGTGATGATGAGAAGCTGATACGTGCCAGTGTTAACTCTGGCAATTATGATGATTCACGGGAAGAACCCGAGGTGCCAGGATGTGATACGGAAAGAGAATGTCTTATTGGACCTACTGCCTATAATGAGGATAATGTCAATAACAGTATTGTGTTAGAATCCAAACCTGTTTTTACACTGACATCTTGTCATGGGATAGGGACAGCGGACATTGTTATTGCAGATGTTGGCATTAATACTGGTGTAGATAATATGCTTCCTAGAAATGGGACAGATGACAATGTGATTAATTCTGTTGTGCTAGAGAAAGACAATGTTTCTACCCAGGTAATGTGCTCGGAAGATGCTGTACCAGGTAACTGGGAGGGAGGGCAGAGTGAAGATGTATATTCTGTGCCTGAACCAGCTGCATACAGAGCGATTGAGCATGTGGGGGAGACACATAGTCCTGACCAACGGGAAGTAGCGAGTGACAGCAATTCTTACTTTGTTGCTGGGACCTGTAGTTCGAATGTTCACCACTCAGATCTACATCTGAGTTCTGACCATTCGTCTGAGTTTTCCATAGAGACAGGGGGGTCAGTTGCTAGCCCACACTCACTTAGCCAGCCGTCTAACGGCTTAGAGGAGATAGATGAGGGGCCCATACTCCCGGCTACTCTACATCCCCAGATAGATGAGTCCAAGGGGGAGGGGAGTGTACTGTTATGTAGGCCCCAAGATAAGAAGTGCATAGGGTGTCCCACTGACAGGGAAGGTTGTAACTGGGGAGCAGGGCAGAGTGGAAGTAGGTATTCTGCTGTGCCAGCCTTAAGGGGTTCCCACTTAGAAGTACAGTATCAGGAATTCCTGGCGATTTTTCCCTCAGGCTTTCACTTAGAAGACATGAGGATTAGAGACAAAGTGCACACTGTAACAGGGTTGGTACACGAGAACGTGATGCAGGCCCAGACCAGCCAGAAGCAGTGGTATGATTCCCCTGCCAGGATGATAGAGAGAAATTTTCATAATAATCGGTTGAAGGCTCATAATGACAGTGAGAGCCAGCTAGCAGCTATTACAGTGGACCCAGGGGGAAATTAGATGAGATGATCTTGGGCATTGACCTGTCAGTCAATGCCCATGCCATCTCTTGAAGGGGGGAGATGTCAGGATAAAGCATAAATCTGATATGCTGAAATAGAATATTGGATGTCAGGACCCAAATAAATGTTTGCATGAATACCTAAATTCACCTGATGTTCAATTCAGATAAAGGTGTGACTAAATGAGCCCAGGAACAGGTAATTGAGTTAGGTAAACCCTTTGTGCAGAGACCAGCTTTAGATATGCAGATCAGACATCCATTGTATTTGATCATGTATTTCCCTAGCTAATTTACTTCCCTTCAATAGGTAGTATAAACACAAACTAACCCCTAGGTGTAAATTAGAGAGCTTGCAGTTATTTACAAGGGATAATTCATAACTGCAGGGTAAATAGGTTGTATCAAATGAATCCATTGATAAGCTAGTGTAACAGTAAAAGACGCAGAGTCTGATGTAATGGTGTTTGGAGGTTTTTACATCCCAGTGTGAGGAGATAAGCCTGCCACTTTTAGCAGCTTCCAGGACATAGCACTGTTTGCTTGTGACACTTGAATAGACTTGTAGGTACCGCTCAGCATGTAGCCTGGCTCAATGAGGCCAGGGGATAACATAGCCTATATGTAATACTGTATAGACAGAAAGAATTCAGTTTTAAAATATGCCACTTAAAATCAATAAAAGCAGAGATCAACCACCTATTCCTCAATAGCATGAGGAAGGGCAGCTCATATGGTAAATTAAGAATTCTGACCCACAGAGAAATGGAGAAAAGGAGTGGAAGCTCTGCGAATGCCCTGTACTTAGGCATGTTTGATATGACAAGATGAACCAAGTCATAAGGGATTTGTTAATGATAAGATTGGATCGATGTAACGCTGTCCAGGACAAATATATCACATTGTAGAATTGGTTAATAAATCAGGCAACAGGTAAATTTGGTTTGAAAAGGTGTCCCAGGACACAACCCCGATTAGCATTAACCCTGCCCCTGTGAATGCCGCACCCATTTGAGGTTGCTTAAAAATCTGTGTTCTGAGGGAACAAATTGTCAGACTTTTGGGGATCAATCTATTTGAAGGACTGTCCATTATTTCTGCCTGCCCCAGGCATACAGATTATTATATGTAAGTAATGCTCTGTACGTTATCTCTTTTATTTTAAACTGTTTTGCTTGTTATGTCAAATTTATTATTTGTTTATTCCTTATTTTTCTTTTTATCTGAATGCCCTGTACCTTTTGTATATTAAATCTAAAATTTAATAAGTTGCGTCCTTGATACTCTAAATAATCCATAGCCTTTGTAGAGGAGATTGCTCGTCCAGGTAAACCCTTGGAATGCCAGTGTGTGATTTGTTGATACATTTGATTAACAAGCTGTGTGTGCTTGTATGTACATTTGTGTAACAGTCTGGAGGTGTGAAGAGTTAACCCTGTGTGTGCTGGTGGGAGTCTTGCTAGTTTGTGGAACTAGAAGCCTGTGTGCCAGTGTGGGATAGTATATTGGGGTCCTATTGCCCGTACCCAATAGGTGGTGGCTGTACCTGAAGTGTCTGGGGGTGT
Source organism: Mixophyes fleayi (assembly GCF_038048845.1). NCBI lineage: Eukaryota > Metazoa > Chordata > Amphibia > Anura > Limnodynastidae > Mixophyes > Mixophyes fleayi. Next base: position 75,121,458 of record NC_134402.1, read on the forward strand.
GAGAGCGCTGTGTTTGGGGGCGATTCCGTAGGTCTAAGAACCTGTGTGATAGGTGAGAGAGACTGCGGGCTGAAATCGTGTGTGACCTCATACAGCAAACACCCCAACGTCACGGCAGCTGGGAGCGCGTTCGTGACAGTGACTAATACTAATAGACTCTATAATAATAATAATAAAAGTAGTCATTATCCCATAAAAAGGATAATGTTTGAAAATTTAGGTGGACAAAGAAGACACACTATCCTTAATTTGAATGTACCAACTTTCAAAGGTTTGCTCTTGGAAATGTCCCTACTTTTTATATCAACCAACTACACAATAAAATGCCCTTTCCAGCATGTTAGCTGCAATTCTTACCATTTACTCGTCAAATTCAGTATAAATGAAATGACGACCATTGCAGTGATAGACATCGTACAGGACATACTAGGCTGCACTGACCCAACAGCAAAGAGTCTTCTACATTTTAAATATGTCTGCAAATATGAATAGAATAAACATTAGAACTGGAAATAGTGCGTGATGAATGTACGATATTAGCGTTACTTGAATGTGTTTTAATGTTAGTTATGCGGTGTCAAACAAGTTTTTTGTGATGCCAGTTTACAAACTTACCTGTGCCTGCACCACTCAGCTCCGTGATGCAGTGGACATAACCTGTGTGGAGCTGAAGTATCGTGAGAACCTCTACAGCCCCCTCTCTGTGATAGGCAGCCTCCATATTCACTGCCAGGACAGCATCACTGCCATCAGCCTCTTCAGGACAAAACAAATGAGAAGCGGATTCCCCCCTCCCGATCCCTCTACCACCCACCACCATGCCCCGCGCCGCTGAGAGACAAATTAAAAAAAAATGTACTAAAAGAAAAAAAAAAGATATGAGGCAGTATCCAGACGGCCTCATTAGGCCATCGGCCTCCCGGGAAAATTCCCTGTAAGGCCTATGGCCAATCCGCCACTGGGTATAGGTATTTCCCCACATACTTAATACCTTTAGGTTTGGATTATATGTTATCAGAACCTACTGAGCACTAGGATGAACTGGGAAAAAATCCAGGAAGATTGGCTATGTCAGTATGTCAAAAAAACTTTTATTTTCATCAACAACATGCATAACAATATGGACATAGAAAAAAAAAAAAAGAATAAGGTAATCAATCGTCATTACAGTGACCATGTGACACGCTTGAAGATGGTGTACAGACCTTTGAGCAGACGTGGGTCCATCTAGGTCTCCAAGACAGTCAGCAATAAGCGACAATAAGCAATTTTATTTTAATATAAATGTACATTTCCTTGTGGGAATAAACATTTGTTAGTACTGTTACACTATATACTATTTAATTTCTATTTACCTGGGAGTTTTACAAAGGAAGATTGCAAACTCTGGAAAACGAGGTCAACCATATCTCCCAGATAACTTCTCGTTTTATGTTTTATCTGGTACGTGTTCACTTTTTTCTGTGGGGCCAAGCACAAAGATGTTCAGCAATGCTTCAATATATGTAGCCATCCTTTTCTTCACATAATTACTACAGTTGGATTAACGGGTACCTGAGAAGGCTCTCATCTTTCTATTAGGGAGAATAAAGTGGTATATTGCTGGGTAAAAGGAAAATATACACTTGGACTAAAAAATTCATGATAAAAAGTTTTGTATGTTGGTTGTTCCATGGAGTGGTTTGTTTGCAGGGGCAGTCTGCCCTGGGGTACTCGATATTCTGCCTGCCACGGTACTGTTGGGGACTGATTTGGGAAGTATGCACGCTGCTTATATAAATGAAAGTGATGTCATTTCTGATGCACTGTTGCAAACTAACTCCATTGTTCTTCAGGTGAATTCTATTGACCAGCATAACATGAGTGCAAAAATATGTAATGAAATTTCATGTGCTGCTGAGAATACTCATGCAGATTTGCAGGTACCTGTGATCCAGAGGCAGGGATTATGTCATACATGCCAACTTATGGCAAGTATGATCCGGGAGCCTGCCGGGGAAGGTGGGCGTGCAGCGGGTGGGGCTCCCAAAAACAAATTGCGCCATTTTGGCCAAACGCCGCAATTCCCGGTGAATCACAGTGTTTCGGACCTAATTCTGCCCACTTCACTAGGAAGTGGGCAGATCAGGGAGATTGCCACACTCTCCCGGGAGTCCTGGAGACTCACGAGAAATGCGGGAGTCTCCCAGACATTCCGTGAGAGTAGGCAAGTATGGATTATGTGCTAATATTTTTGATGATGCTCTTGTTGGAGAGACTAACACTTTAAATCCCCTAGGTTGTGAATTTGATCAGAGCAAAATGTGAGGTTGTGCCTAAATGTGATATCATGTCTGCTAATGTTTTAGGTAGTCGGATCGATTTACATGTGCCCAGTTCTGAAGGTGACTCAAAGTGTGAAAATGTATCCAATGTTTTAGCAGTAGTGACCCGGAGAGCAACACAGAGGAGCTGTGCATTAACCCCTGAAAGAGTGGAGGGATGTTCACTAGAAACTAATCTCCCTCCACCCGCCTCCCTCACTGTAGAAGCTGCAGATTCAGGCAGTGATTTGAATGAACGACCTCATGCTTTGTGCAACACTGACAAACTCAGAAGAGACACTTTTAAAAACAGAACAAAACACTGATCCCAGTTTATTGACAGTAAGAGGGAGGGTCAGTCAGGGCTTTCTGGAAAGTAAGGAGGGTAGAATTTTTTTGGGGAGAATGGCCTTTTGTACAGAGAGAAAAATGTCACGAGTATGCATCCTGATGTAATTGCTGAAAGGCAACTAGTTATACCTGAAACCTATAGGGAAGAGTTGCTGAAAGTAGCCCATGAGATACCCCTAGCAGGACATTTGGGTGCTGCTAGAACTAAAACTTGTTTGGTACATAATTTTTACTGGCCTGGCATGCTGACCGACATAGCCAGTGCATTTGTGGAGTCGCAGGGAAGAGACTGGGAAAGGTTCCTGCCACACCTCCTCTTTGCATACTGCGAGGAACCGCAGGAATCCACTGGCTTCCCACCCTTTGAACTCCTGTATGGGCGCCGGGTGCGCCCATAGTGGTACACTATGTAGTGAAATTCAGGGAAAAATTGCAGTCCTTAATGGGGATAGCACAGAGCAACCTGAAAGCTGTGCAGGCAAAACAGAAGCTGTGGTATGACTGCAATGTGAGAGAACGCATATTTGAGGTGGGGCAAAAGGTTCTGGTTCTGATCCCTATGTGGCAGAACAAGTTGCAGGCTGCCTGGGAGGGCCCCTACACCATAGTACAGCGCATTAATGATGTCAATTATGTAGTGGCAAAAGATGAGGGCCAAAAGGTATATCACATCAACATGCTCAAAGCTTATCATGACAGAGAAGCTTTTGTATTAGCTGTGTGTAGTTTGCCTGAGAGCGATCAGGAGTCTGACCTCTTGGTAGATTTAGCAACTGCTGCTATAGAGGCAGGGTCCCTAGCAGATGCCCACTGCAATGAAAAGCTGTCTGACTCTCAGCTAGGGCCGTAGCAGGTCAGCTACCTGCTCTATCTGTCCTATTTTATAGGAAAACCTGGAAAAACACACTTGGTTACGCATCCTGTAAACAACACAGGCAACCAGACCCCCCTCAGACAGCCAGCATATCGTGCTTCACTAGAAGTGCTAGAAGCAATGAAAATGGAAATAGACGAGAATTTGCAGATAGGGGTAATTCAAAAGTCTCACAGTTCTTGGCTGCCCCAGTGGTACTGGTCCCAAAGAAATGTAGGGGCACCTGGTTCTGTGTAGACTATAAGAGGTTGAATGACACCACAGTGTTTGATGCTTATCCTATGCCTAGGATAGATGAACTACTAGATCAGCTTGCCCAGGCACGCTACATCACCATTATGGATCTCAGTAGAGGGTACTGGCAGATCCCATTGTCAACTGAGGCACGTGAGCGCTCTGCATTTATCACCCATTTAGGGCTGTTTGAGTTTTTGGTCATGCCCTTTGGAATGAAAAATGACCCTGCGTCCTTCCAGCGCCTGGTCAATGACCTGCTAGAGGGCCAAGAGTGACATGCAGTTGCCTACCTGGATGATATTGCGGTGTTCAGCCAAACCTGGGAGGAGCACCTGATGCATCCAAATAGTGTGTTAGGCTGAATTACTGAGGCAGGTCTGACTATCAAGCCAGAGAAGTGCAGTTTGGCATGTGTGAAGAGCAGTACTTTGGGCAGCGTGTAGGGGGCAGTACCCTCCGCCCAGAGCCAGGAAAGGTAGAGGCTATCACGGCGTTGCCGACCCCTACCACGAAGAAAAAGGTCATGTCTTTCTTAGGTACAGCTGGGTATTATCGAAAGTTCATGCCCCATTATAGCACCCTAGCCAAACCTCTGACTGACTTAACTTAAACAAGAAATTACCACAGGTGGTTAATTGGTCAGAGGATTGTAAGAATGCATTTACAGCTCTGAAATCTGCTCTGGCCCAGTCCCCTGTGCTACACACCCCAGATTTTAAACAGAGATTTATAGTACAGACCAACACGTTTAACTATGGACTAGGAGCTGTCCTTAGCCAGGTGAGAGCGCAGGTGGAGGAGCACTATCATTTTCCTAAGTGGTAAACTACTCCCCCGAGAGGTGGCTTATGCTACCATTGAACGGGAGTGCCTAGTTATCATATGGGCATTGCAAAAGCTACAGCTCTACCTGAATGGACGGGATTTCACCATTTTCACAGACCATAATCCTCTAAACTGGCTGAATAGTGTTTCTGGGGATAATGGAAAGCTGTTAAGATGTAGCTTAAATTTGCAGAAATATAACTTCACCATTCAGCACCGGAAAGGCGCAGAACATGGAAACACAGATGGCCACTCGCACCAAGGGGCAGAAATGGTGAATGGGCAGGAGAGACAGTGACAGGTCACAGTTCTCCGTGTCCTAGGTTTAAGGAGAGGTGTGACGATTATGTAGTATATCTAATGGCTGATTATTTTCTGTTGAATTCATGTATGATTATGTATATTTTATGTAACCTTGTAATGTAATATCAACATGTGTGCTTTGCTAGATGACTTGAGTTTGAACTTATGCAAGTGTCATTAATCTGTTGAAAATAGCCAGACCAGGGAGAGATGGGATCTTGGAGGAGTTTGAAGCCCCAACATTGTAAACCATCTAGCCACTTAAGCAGAACGAGCAGAGTTGAGAACTCAAGGTCCTGTGAACATTCCCAATCTCAGTACATCTCTAGCTCACTACGAAAGCCCTGTGACATTTAGAAGATCAATCTGTCCTTATTGACAGCTAAACTCTAAAGGTGGGAGGTGAGAACTATGTGGAAAAAGGTTTGAAATCTTCTGACTTAGACAATAACGTGTGCATTTTCATGAGGGGGTCTATCAAGACTGAAATGTCCAATATTTCTCAATTGTGTTTCCTCAAACACCAGGGGGTAAATGTATCAAGCTGAGAGTTTTCCAGCGGGTTTGAAAAGTGGAGATGTTGCCTATAGCAACCAATCAGATTCTAGCTATCATTTTGTAGAATGTACTAAATAAATGATAGCTAGCATCTGATTGGATTTTCAAACCCGCCGGAAAACTCTCAGATTGATACATTTACCCCCAGGTCTTAACTAATAAGTAGTGACTCTGATTTTATTTCCTATTTTATTTTCTGAAACTTATTTGTGCAAATATATTGTATGTCTTGTTATTAATTTTTGGAACTAAGCCTTGGAAACATTTTTCAGATTAAATTGATTTAATCTAGTGTATTCTCCGTGATTCTTTGACCTTACGAAGCTCATGCTACATGTGTATATGATTTAAGTGTGAAACGTTAAGTGGTTCTGGTTAACGTAAGGACACCATAATAGACACTTTGTGGTGGCAGAAAAGGTGTATTCAAGTGTTTAATGTGACGGCCAGCTGTTCAGATTGCTGTATCTGGGACAGACTGGCCATTCGTGACAAGCTCCAACACAGCTCAGCTGGAACAAGGTAAGTTTGAGGGAAGTGAGGGAGGTATGTTAGTGTAATGTATGAGGGAAGGGAGGGGGATTTTAATATACTTTATGATGAAGTGAGTGGGGTGTCTTAATATAATGTGGGTGTGAAGTATGCAATTTAATTTAATTTTTTAGTTCTATTGTGGGGTGATAGTGGGGCTATTTAATTTAATAGTGGGGCCCTATGAATTTAAGATGGTGTAATGGGACCTTTTAATGCTGGGGTGGTTTGGAAGCTATTAATTGACACCAAGGGGTATATTTACTAAACTGTGGGTTTGAAAAAGTGGAGATTTTGCAACCAATCAGATTCTAGCTGTCATTTTATAGAATGTACTAAATGATAACTAGAATCTGGTTGCTATAGGCAATATTTCCACTTTTTCAAACCCGCAATTTAGTAATCTATTGCTATAATATTATATATACCCCATCCCAATCAGCCAGGTATGGCTTTTAAAAAAATACATAAAAAAAAACAAGGGAGAAGGAAATTATTTAAGATTCATTGTTTATAACAATAATATAGTATCGCTGGGTTAAGCAACACTAAAATAGCCTACTTTTATATTGATAAATATATATTGTAGCAAAAATCACCCTTTAAGGATGGGCCGCTACTTGTCGGCAAGTGCTGTATGCTTTCCCCCCAGGCTAAAGTCTGCCAGCCAGCCCCTGTTTACTTGTTAAACAAAATCATTCCAATTAGCACTAAGTTGGTGCCACTATATTGAGTTTATTTAAAATATTATATATAGAGAGAGAGCTATAGATATATACACACATACTGGTCAGAGTGTAAATTTAGAAGTGATGGTATGGAAAATGTAAGTGAATGGCATTTGATAGTTTTACAATGAAAGCAATAGGAGAAGTAGCGGTATGCACATTTTTAAGTCTTTGCTTTATTTAACCCTTATCTTTTAATTAGCATAAGAGAGGAAAGGATGACTAAGGGCTTACTGATACCCCCATTTGAATACATTTTTGCAACACTGACCATTGTCTAAGGAATATGAGAGTTGCAATTTTGAAATGGAAATTCAGTACTGGAAACAAAAAAATTTAAACTTCTGGAAAATCAAAACATTTGCAACAAGTTGAAATTGAGCCCAGTATTGATCGGTAATTATCAGTTAGAAAGTCTAAATTGATGGCCGGTATTTATTATGTGAAATAACTGGTGACTCACATCACTTATCTCTATTAGCAGACAGCCTGACGCTTAACACCAGTTGTGGAATAAAATAACAAAGGGGTGACTGCCGTGGCCTACAGATCCAGGCCATATTAGTCTTGGGTTATGGCAGGGCACTGAAATGTTAAATACAGTGGTTAGGGCATACTTGCCAACATTTTTTTTTCTTTTTCCGGGAGATGCCGGCTGGGACGTGGGCGTGCAGGGGGCGGGGCTGCGAAATCGCGTCATTTTGGCCCCGCCCCCGTGACGGAATGACGCAAATCGCGTCATTTTACAGTGGGGGCGGGGCTAAACGCCGCGATTCCGGGTGAATCGCGGCGTTTAAACTAAATTTTTCCCCCTTCCTATCAGGGAGATTGCCACACTCGTCCGGGAGACTCTCGCAAAATGCGGGAGTCTCCCGGACAATCCGGGAGAGTTGGCAAGTATGGGTTAGGGTATATGTGGCACTGGGAAGGGAGGCTTGGGGGCAGCACATATGTGATAAGGGTACAGTGGAGGGGAGATATGTGACACAAGGAGGGTGTTTGGGGGTTGCCATGGTGTACATATAGTCCAGAGCCCCATATCGTCTTAGTCCACCCCTGTGTCACACCACCTCTTTCATTTCTGTTCTCTGCCAAATGCATGTTCTGTATTATAGTTAATATTCATCTTACAATTTTAAGAGCAGGTAGATGAGTTGGCAGAAACTTGCCCATGTACCATTACAGGGAAATTTGTATTTATAATTCCACAAAACCAGTTGCCTGAAATGCTGTTGCATTAAGCAACAGTTTTTGGTAACTCTACTAGTTTGAATAAACAATCTTTCCAAAAATAAATTGTCATGTAACATGTGGTGCACTTGGCAGTGTAACAACATAACAGGAGGTCTAATGATGCGTTTCAGTGATGTAAGATGCATTATTTAGAGATTCAAAAATGAATTCATAAGAAAATACTCAACATTTCAGTATTTGTACTTGAACTCCCTGTGTCAAATAAGAATACAACCATAAGTCAAACTATGTTTAAAAATCAAGTAAAGCAACTATTGAACACTAATATATATCAAAGGTTGTGTGTTACACAGCTGAAACCATTGTTGTGTTTATACATCCTAAGAGTGTCCACTATAATCTCTCTTACTCCTCTACAGCAGGGTCCCATGTTTGGTTGGAGACTGATCCAACGCTCTATAAGGCTGCTAAGTTGGATGAATATACTACTTACACGCATATGTTGAACTGACACATGGCACGATGTGTTCAGCTCTGCAACAGCAGCACCTGTGCATGTTTACTTTGGGTGTAAATCAGATATACCTCCCCCTAAATCAACCCAGAACATTCAGGTGTGTATAGCATAAAATACACTCATTTGCTAATGTAGAGCACAGCTTATTCTATCTATCTGAATTAACATTGCTTGCAATTAAAAAAAGGACATTGTACATCATATTCAACACAAATTCAGAAATTCTGCATTAATGCTGCATGCTGCTTAGGTGTGTTCAGGCTTCTAGAGGATGGGGACTGATGCTGTATCATGGGCCGTTGTGTTCTACTTTTACCACAGGTGACCAGACATGTCAAAATGATATACCAGTAATCGGTGCCACTGTCATACTATTACAAGATAGATATATTTTATGGCTAACACTGAAAATCTGACCAGTTGACTTATATGCTTTAGAGGAGAGTGTACGCACATGTCATTAAGGAATGAGGAAGGATTATTTTCCTTACTCTGGATCAACTCGGAAAAGATTCCACCAGACGACCATATGAATGGGTATGTGACCATCTTGTCCTCATCATCACCATTTATTTATATAGCGCCACTTATTCCGCAGAGCTGTACAGAGAACTCGCTCACATCAGTCCCTGCTCCATTGGGGCTTACAGTCTAAATTTCCTAACACAGACAGACACACATACATACATAGAGAGAGACTAGGGTCAATTTGATAGCAGCCAATTAACCTACTAGTATGTTTTTGGACTGTGGGAGGAAACTGGAGCACCCGGAGGAAACCCACGCAGACACGGGGAGAACATACAAACTCCTCGCAGATAAGGCCATGGTTGAGCATTGAACTCATGACCCCAGTGCTGTGAGGCAGAAGTGCTAACCACTAAGCCATCGTGCTGCCCATGTTATCTGAGAATCAAAGAGCATAACACTATAATGCAAGTAAAACTGAACTATACATTTTTATAATCCAAAATGTTAATTGATATGTGAAGTTTTCACAAAATCAGCATTTACTGAAAGCACCCTATGGAAAAGAGTTAACTAACGTGATCCGACTACTGTCTGGAACCCCAAGCTGCACTACATGCCGCCTTTTTTTTTCTTAGGGCTCCTCCGTTCCTCTTACAGCCTCAGTTGAAAACTACTGGGATGCCTAGATGTAGTTTGTAGTTGTTCCTCCAGCTCACACTCTCCTCTGCCGCCATTTATAACCTGTAAACTAAATTGATTGGCCAGTTCCTTATTATTACAGACAGGGACGTGTTGGTAAACGTTACGTAAGTTGTAGTACAATTTTAAATAACAGCATTTTACATTATGTGTGAATGTGATAACAAATAATTATTTTGGTTAACAAATTATAGCAATGGAGATAACTGCTTTATACTTTACTTTCAAAAAATTACATTTTCCCTTAAAAAAAAAAAGCAAGATACTGGCACCAGATAACATAATTGCTTTGGGAAGCTTAAATATCCACATTGATTTATAGCAACAGTTCTGACCACTCAGCAGGAGTTTTATGAATACTAGGAGTGACTATGAACCTGTTTCTCTATAACAAATGAGCCACTCCACAAATAGGTCAACTATGCAAAGGAAGTGGCAATATAAACAAACTGCTGATAAGCGTTCTGCAGAGAGCTGGCTGTGAAATACAGGAACTCCCACAGGTGTCCTAGTACTTTATGTGCTTCAGTTTAAAAGGGAACATAAACCTTTTGTGTAAAGTTATCAGAGTGAATTTCTCATGAACTAGATAGAATCAGATCTTGTCATGAAAAGAGTCTTCAAACTGTCCCTGAAAACTTAGCTCTTCAGACAACTTATCTGCCAGTTTTATTAAGCAGAAAAATAAAAGAAAACTTGAAAACACACAGCTTGCGTGTCCAGCACTCACTAAACATATGTCATTCCTGACTAACATATTTAAACACAACATAAGCATCAGCATGGTTAGCAGGCAGACATCAGGCTTGTTCTCACAGACACTCTGCTTCCCCTGTCCTCAGACAGTGAGAGAATGTATATCCAGCCTGACCGCTTTTTAAACACCCTTCCACAGGTCCAGCGCAAATCAGCCTACTACCCATAATGGGCCTGATGAATGGAGCCTGCCCTCTCTCTCCATTCAGGAGACCCTTACCATATTTTCCTACAGATGGGAAACATGATTTGGAAGCTTTTCCCATTCACAAAAATTCAAAATCTCCCTGGTGTTTTAATATACTGACACAAATATTGGTTTTCACAAAGTTTGCTGCTTCAGTGTTTCTTTTTGTCAGATGTTGCTATGGTATACTGAAGTAAAATTACAAACACTTCATAAGTGTCAAAGGCTTTTATTGACAATTACATTAACTTTATGCAAGGAGTCAATATTGCAGTGTTGAGCCTTCTTTTGGAAGACCTCTGCAACTCGCCCTGGCATGCTGTCAATCAACTTCTGGGCCACATACTGACTGATGGCCGCCCATTCTTGCCTAAACAATGCTTGGAGTTTGTGGGTTTTTGTTTTGTCCTCCCGCCTCTTGAGGATTGACCACAAGTTCTCAATGGGATAAAGGTCTGGGGAGTTTGGCCATGGACCCAAAATTTCGATGTTTTGATCCCCTGCTTTATTAGTTACAAGTTCCTATCTATATAGCAAAAATCACATATTACAGAAAACTACGCCCCAAAAGGTTTTAACCACTCATGTTCCCTTCACACAGATGTTAGTATATTCTCTCATTATCCACACTAGAACTCCCCAGGGGGGGCTGGCTTATCTCCTGTCTGGTATGTCCAAGGTTATAAGCATAGCGTTGCAAATAATGAATTACTCCTACAAAACAGGTGCATCTAATTGTATTTAAGCTATAACAGAACAAAATAACTATAAGGCAACAAGATGGCGTCAGCTTAGCAAAATCACATTTCTCACCTTATGGAAAGATGCGTCATCATGTTGGAAAAGGCATTGTTCATCACCAAACTGTTCTTGGATGGTTGGGAGAAGTTGCTCTTTGAGAATGTTTTGGCACCATTCTTTAGTCATGGCTGTGTTCTTAGGAAAAATTGTGAGGAATCGAACTCATGATCCTAGTTCTGTGAGACAGAAGTGTTAACCACTAAATCACTGTGCTGCCCTGAAAGTGGTGCAGAGAGGCCAGGCTAGAGTCTGATGGTGGAGGATGATGGCAGGTGCTGTACAGAAGCAAGAGATGTCATAATTAAGGAGAAATATGTTGTGGGAGCCAGTGGCAGCATGGAGGTGAAGTGTGGAAGATGAGGTGTCTGAAGGCAGGAGGGAAGGGGAGGCACTGAAAATCAGGGGTCAGGGGAGGGACCAGCCAGCAGGTAGAGCTATAGTACATGGGTATTGGGGCTCCACCCCCTTCTACAGAAACAAGGAAGAGGAGTAAAGTTTCTCATTCCAACAGGCCAGAACCAAGAAATAGAAATTCATGTAGGAATATTGAGTGCAATGGGCTAGTGCCTTATTCTGTGCAAGTTGATGGCTCCTGTCCCACAACCAGTGGTCCCTGACCTTCGTAGCACAGACACCTTGGGCTCCAAACACCACCTTCTGACACCAAGGTAACCCGCCCCTTCAGAGGGTGATGTCTTCCCCTTACTAAGGCAGAAATTACACTTGATTTTAGACAAAATCTTAGTCAATCTAAGCAGCTGACACATAAGTTGCGCAATAAAAATTGTGGTTGCTGGTTGGGAAAGTGCATGTCACTACGGTAAGGCAGCAACATTAGCAGTAGTTAATAAATCAGGTCATGGTTAAATCCAAACGTATAAATACAATCATGAACAAAAGTATTGGTTTTCACAAAGTTTGGTGCTTCAGTTTTTTTTTTATACTTTTTTGTCAGATGTTGCTATGGTATACTGAAGTAAAATTACAAGCATTTCATAAGTGTCAAAGGCTTTTATTTGCATAAACTTAATTTAATTGTCAAGAGTCAATATTTGCAGTGTTGACCCTTCATTTTGAAGACCTCTGCAATTCACCCTGGCATGCTGTCAATCAACTTCTGGGCCACATACTGACTGATGGCCGCCCATTCTTGCCTAATCAATGCTTGGAGTTTGTCAGAATTTGTGGTTTTCTGTTTGGCCACCCACCTCTTGAGGATTGACCACAAGTTCTCAATGGTATTAAGGTCTGGGGAGTTTCCTGGCCATGGACCCAAAATTACGATATTTGATCCCTGAGCCATTTAATTATCAATTTTGCCTTATGGCAAGGTGCTTCATTATGCTGGAAAACGGCATTGTTCATCACCAAATTGTTCTTGGATGATTGGGAGAAGTTGCTCTTGGAGGATGTTTTGGTAACATTCTTTAGTCATGGCTGTGTTCTTAGGCAAAATTGTGAGCCCACTCCATTGCCTGTGAAGCAACCCCACACATGAATGGTCTCAGGATGCTTTACTGTTGTCATGACACAGGACTGGTAGAGCATTGTAAATGCACTGATAGTTAAGAATCATTTCCAAGAACAAGATAATTACCCCTATCTCCCACCATTGCGCTGGTGCAAATAGAAACAATGTAAAGGGGGCATCTTCACAATAAGTTGGGGCTGTGGTCAAGCCACAAGGGTGTATGCCACATTTTCTGGGGGGAATGCCTAGCGATTCTAAAGTACAAAGCTAACCCCAAGTCCCTCACCTAAATGAACCATGGCATTGCTGCAGGTAGCAGTGTCAGTTTCCATGGCACCAATTAACCTTGATGATCAAGACATACCTCACAAAACTCCCAGCAAAGGGAAATGACTGCTGAGAATTCCCCTCCAATCAGGATTGTCCCTCCTAAATTGGTATAATAATGTTTAAAACACACTTGTAAATGTATCCAAACGTGAACACAATAAAACAAACATTTTTACACATTTTATTACAACCACCAGTGAGTAGGCAGGCTTAGTATGCACTTTGTGATGTAAAATCATACTACTATAAACTATATCGCTCTGCTACTTTAACCCATCATCTTCATGGCCATACAGGAATGTTGTTGTACCGTCCCCCCCTGTACAGGGTTAGGTGGTCTTGTGAGCGCACTGAGGGCGGGTGACCCATATGTACAGTCTTAGTGAGCGGTGATGTCACCCACAGTACGGTTACTGGAGACACATAACCCAGTGACCAGCAGCATCTCGGGAGCATCATCCCCGGTTACTGGACAATCCATTATTATGTCACACAACTTGTGTGACACAAGAGAACGCCACAAAGGGTTGCTAGGGAACGGTCAAATAAATAGCGCCCATGTGACACAGCTCGACCTATTGCCTGGCAGACACGCGTGGGTGAGAGACCTGAGAAGTTCTGCAGCAGTTAGATACTTTATATTGAGAAGTTGTATTGGTTGTATGTCGTGAAGGAAGATGGTGTGTATAATATTATAGTGTATTTGCCAGATATGGAGACATTGTAGCTTTTCAGCTGGAGTGGAACTACAAGTCCATGCAAGTCCTGTTAGCCTGAGGACAATATGATTTGCAGTTCCTTTATATCTGGAGAGCCACGTGACGTTAATCTCTAACTAGACCAATTAGTTCCAACTTTGTGTGTGCAGGTCAGAGAGGGGGAATTACATTTTAAATTTGTCCAGCTGGGATTAAATGGTATAATTTTAGAGCAGTCACCTGAGTCCCAGAGACAATTACAGTTAATAATAATAATAATAATAATATTTATTATTATTATTATTATTATTATTATTATTATTATTATACTAATATTTTATAATGTAAGTTTTGGCCTGACTTTCCATCTGGTGATATAAAGCTGGAGCACAGTTTTAGGCAATACTTATCAAATAGGGCAAACACTGAGTTAAAGGTTTTCCGCGTAAGTAACACATTATATATTTGTCTGCATTGGTTCAGGTTTAGTGCAGGTACAACAGAGAAGGAATTAATGTTTATCACATCTTGCTAATTGTTGTTTCTGAAAGTCATAATGAATTGTTACAACCAAACTCATTTTACAAGCTTATAGAGGTTGGTGACAACTACATCATCATCATCATCATCATTTATTTATATAGTGTGGCTCTGTGCAGGCAATATAGCAGGAATATACACCAATCAGCTGCAGCATTAAAATCACTGACAAGTGAAGTGAATAACATTGATTATCTCGTTAAAATGTCACCTGTCTAGGGGTGGGATATATTAGGCAGCAAGTGAACAGTCAGTTTTTGAAGTTGATGTGTTGGAAGCAGGAAAAATGGTCAAGCGTATGGATCTGACAAGGGCCAAATTGTGATGGCTAGACGACTGGGTTGGAGCATCTCCAAAACGGCAGATCTTGGGGGTGTTCCCAGTGTGCAGTGGTTAGTACCTACCAAAAGTGGTGCACAGAAGGACAACTGGCGACAGGGTCATTGGCACCCAAGGCTCAGTGATGCACGTTGGGAGTGCAGGTTAGTCTTTCTGGTCCAATCTCACAGAAGGACAACTGGCGACAGGGTCATGGGCACCCAAGGTTCAGTGATGCACGTTGGGAGTGCAGGCTAGTCTTTCTGGTCCAATCTCACAGAAGGACAACTGTAGCACAAATTATTGAACAAGTTAATGCTGGCTATGATAGTAAGGTGTCATTACACACAGCCCATCACAGCTTGCCTACAGTGGGCATGTGAGCACCAGAACTGGACCATGGAGCAATGGAAGAAGGTGTCCTGGTCTGATGAATCACATTTTTCTTTACATCCTGTGGACGGCTGTTTGCGTGTGCTTTGTTTACCTGGAGAAGAGATGGCACCAGGATGCACTATGGGAAGAGTGCAAACCACCGGAGGCAGTGTGATGCTCTGGGCAATGTTCTGCTGGGGAAACTATGGTGCTGCCATTTATGTGGATGTTACTTTGACACATAGCACCTAACTAAACATTGTTACAGACCAAGTACACCTCTTCATGGCAACAGTATTCCCTGATGACAATGGCCTCTTTCAGCAGGATAATGTACCCTGCCACACTGCGAACATTGTTCATGAATGTGTTGAAGAACATGATAAAGAGTTATCTTCAGACAGGTGATTTTAATGTTGTGTCTGTTCGGTGTATATCACTCTCCATTTGGTGGATAGGGATGGATCTGGTTTTGTAACCTGTTATTCTCTTTCTAATGTAAGTTGTTTGTAATTTCTTTGTATTGTCACTGGTGTATGGGCAAAATACAGGATATTTAAAGTAAACACGTGGAATAGCTTCCTGTCACCCTGTAGGATACAGTTTATATAAACTGTTTATGTTCATTTTCTTTGTGCGTTGTCTTTCAACCTTCCAGAGCAGAGGGTGTTGGGTACGATATGGCAACAGTGAAGATGTCGATAGTTATACTGTTGACACCAATATGGTAATGGTGTAAATGTCCCCATATTCATTCTGCTCCCTCAGCCCAGGACGAAGGTGCTCCAGCTGGCATGTGTGGTGCCCTTCAACCCCGACACTCACGCTCAGCCATTCTTAGTTACTACAGACGAGTAAACTAGACACCTCAGCACTCTTCTAGTTGCGCTCAGTCATAAGTTTCTGTCTCTAAGCCTAACTCTAAGCTCCATCAGGCCACTAGTCTAGGTCCTGACACCTCCACTTGCTGTCACCGAGTACCACTGCTCCTTTCCCTTCTGTGACCTGGATCACCAAATACTGCTTGTAACTTCAAAGGCATTGGGGAGAAGAAGTGCCAGTATGTCATACCCTCACATACTGCCACTATCCCTGTAAATACTCATCTGCACATTTATTATACAAAAGGTGTAAATGAAAAGTCTCTCTTTGTATTTAAAGTCACGTTTTTGTATTGATGGATAAATGATTTGTGTATGTAATGTAATATGTTCTTATTTATAAGTGTTTCAGTGATGCAGGATTTTTGCTTCTTGCTATGTTTTTTAGCTACTCTTAGCACTTTAGAACAAATTAATACTAAATGATTGAGCAACACCATTTTCTTTTTGTAGTTTGAACAAAAACCTTTTATTTTTTATTATTTTTCAGAGGGAAAGGAACAGATAATAAATCATTGTACATAAACAAATACAAACAATACCGCAAAATAAATAACAATGAAAAAGAGAATTGTGTGTATATAGATATAGATATATATGTAATATATATAGATATAGATATATATGTAATAAATATAGATATATATTATATATAATTTCCAATACCGGAATATGGGATGCTAGGTTGGAGAAGGGAAGGGAGGGGAGGAGAAAGTGAGAAATGTTGTCAGTAATATTATATAACAAACCATCTATTTATTAAACTACGAAACATTAACGGGAAGCGTAAATAAAGGACAGAGCATAGGAGCAGCATACTGTTGATAAAGAAGGTCTCTCTCCCTCCCCAAGGAAAACCATATTTAGAGAGTCCCAAGCATTCTGGGTAAACGTTCCTATAGCTATAATTGGATTTTGGAGGGAAAATGGTGATTTAGTTGATTGCACATTTTATTGTTTGTTTCTCACAGTGTGGAGAATGAAGAAACTGAGCTCTGAGTCTCTGTCCAAGAGACGAGAAGGAGGCATCTTGTATAGTGTCAGCCAGATGCCTGGTTTCCCTCTGGAGAAGGTGGAAGGTGAAATATCTTCAGGTAAAACAAGTGTTGTACTAGAAGGTGAATTGTAGTGTCTTACCTCAGCAAAACATAAATAACAGGAAGCTGCCATACTTGTGCTAAAGTCTGTCCCACATCCCAAAACGTGTCAGTTCAGGGCATATCATTAATCACTTACTGTCTTTAATTATAAGAGCAGAACTGAGACTGAGATTAGACAGTTGATTTGATTTAACTCTTTATGTATCATCAGTTTCCTGCCGGCTGCATTACCTTCTGGCTGTGTTTTGGTCCACATTACCTTCACATCACTCTGAGGAGGATTATATTTATTATATTTGTTACGAGCCTAAACTTTCATCCCTTTCAAGTATGCTGACCTGATATTTACAGGGATCTCAGATGATGCAAAATGAATGCAAATATACATATATTTCTAACATTCATAGATGGTTTATGTTTTATACCTATTATTAAATAGGAACAACATAAAAATGTGGTTAAGAATAATAGCTATATAAACAGGAATAAATGCTCAGAAAACCATACATAACCAGATTACGGTGCTACAACTATCAGCTGTAATAAAACCTATAAACTTGCATTAGACAGATAAAAGCTAACTGTTGATTGGCAGCTGGGGATCAGTGCAAATTCTGCATCTAAATGAAATATTAGGGGCATATTCAATTACGATCCCGATCCGCGGGATCGCGCCAGAACGGCCGCGAATCTAATCCGCGGTACCGCATTAACGTGGATTTTCGTTCACAGCCCATAGGGCTCCGTACGAAAATCTGCATTAATGCGGTACCGTATTAACGGCCGTACTGCGCATTTTCCGCGGTAACGCGCGTTACCGCGGATCAGATCTTAATTGAATATGCCCCAGAGTGTTCTAAACGTCGTGTTTAGCAGAAGGTGCGTTGTCCAGTATGTATGTCCTATAAAGCCCTGGGAGAGAGAATAAAAATATCACTAAACACTACATGAAAATGCAAAATGCCGGTAGCATAGACATAGGAGATAGCCACGTTTTTATCTGTGTGGAGTACACCCTTGAATCCAAATGATGGTAAATAAGACCTGACACAATGTTACAAAGATAGTCTGGAATTTTTCAGTTTACTTGTGTCTGTGTGTAGACCTCATGGGAAAAAAAATTACTAGACATGAACAGTAGGTTAACATGAAATATACAATAAAATCTGGTGTTGCTGCACCGGAAAGACTCCCTCCCCCCTCTTATAGGAAAATAGGGTGGTCAGCCACAATTCTCAATTCATACCATGATGTTGAAAAGAAACATCAATAAATCTGTGTCTTAATATCAGGTTGAAGTGAGTGAAAGTAGCTCTCCCACATTTCAAAAAACATCTTGGGATATATTTACTAAACTGCGGGTTTGAAAAAGTGGAGATGTTGCCTATAGTAACCAATCAGATTCTAGTTATTTATTTAGTACATTCTACAAAATGACAGCTAGAATCTGATTGGTTGCTATAGGCAACATCTGCACTTTTCAAACCCGCAGTTTAGTTAATATACCCCCTTGACTTTGTGAGCGAAGCCTTCAACCAATCCATTTTAAATATGTAAAATAATTTATCCTTAAAAAGGCTAAATGGAGGGACTCCTGGTTGTGACAACAACTGTTAGATGTTCTTTAACTGCCGCACTAAGAGCCAGAAGGAGTCTTCTGCCACTACTCAATACTTTTTGACGCTGAGCAAGAATACCCAGGATAGCGCAGGCCGGCGTGAATGGAAGGTAGTTCAATAGTTTGTCCAAAGCAAAGGTTCTGACTTGGAGCCAAAAAACTTGCACTAGCAGATAACTCCAAAGACAGTGAAATATATCTGCCTCTCTCCCCTGACATCTCGGACAATGATGAGAAGAGGCGGAGACCATTAAAAAGCTACAATGTGAGGGTAAATAGGATCTAAGTTCAGTGTATATACTTGTTGGAATCAGGCAGCTAGAATTATACAGATTTTTTTAGAAGAATTTCCACTGTTAAGTCAGGAAATGATTGTAGCTACTATGCGAGACCCGCTGTAGTGGTGGAATAATCCATTTGGTCTCTGATAAAGTGATAGTGGGAGGTGATGGCTTTGGGACAAGAGTGGATTTCGGGGATTCTGCCCGTCGTGATCAGAGAAGTCTCTGATTATGCTGCTAATATAACGTTGCACTTGAAAATACGCAAAAGAGAAGGTACTGAGGAAATGTAATTTCGCTATAGCTTGTGTCTGCTTCCATATTATAACACACTGTGAAATGTAACAAGAAAGCGTCAAAACAGTATTGAGAATAAAAATGGGTTGCAGGCATTAATCAGGCTTCTCAGAGGTATGAACCTTGTTAATGCCTCTAAAGAAGTACCATTAAGGAAGTGCTGTCTGTCAAAGGTATTTTGGATGAAGCCAATATATTAACATGAAATATATATGTATTTTATTTATATTGTAATTTTATCATTTTATTTGATTGATTTGGTCTTTTTGCTGCAATTATATTTGTGATGTGAGCATCAGATGGAAGAGTCAATTCTAAGAACAGATATTTTTAATTTACTGCTGTTGAACAAAGACATTCCTCAATTCTTAAAACCCCCATCGCAGACTGGGGACCTCAGTGGACTGTAGAACGCCTATATACTACCTCATCCAATTGTAATATGGCATTTGATTTGTAATGCAACTTACTTTGTTCACTGTTCATAAAAGTAACTGTTTTGTCACTGATGGGCAGAGTTTCAGACTTGAAATTTGATGATCATATCATCACAGAGCTAGCATTTATTTTGTTAATAAACCTTTTTTACTTTTATCTTAAAGTTCCTTTACTGCAGAAATTCAGTTATTGCTTTTTCATGTCTCAGGTTCAAATCTACTTGGGCCTCCAGCTGACTTGCTTACACATTCTC
Source organism: Mixophyes fleayi (assembly GCF_038048845.1). Lineage (NCBI taxonomy): Eukaryota > Metazoa > Chordata > Amphibia > Anura > Limnodynastidae > Mixophyes > Mixophyes fleayi. The sequence goes on from NC_134402.1 coordinate 75,141,393, forward strand.
ATTCTTTATACTTTTTTGCTGCCAGCGTTTATAAAGATACCGTTTCAGTATGAGAATGGAGTGAGTGCGTTTATTTTGGTGTTACATTTCACATAGCCTCTAAGGGACAGCACGGAGAAGCTACAGCAGCATCCTGCTCTACAATCCAGAGGTCATCTATCAGTGGAGCCGAGGATTAGCTCACCATGCCAGAGGCACTGGAAGGAGATATAGTTTATAGAGGACTTGTGCTGCCTTACATTCTATGCATTTTAAGGTCGCCAAGTCAAAAACTGTCCTCTATGTTAGAAGTCAGACTGTGGAGAGAGCTTGATAATGGAGAATTGGTTGAAAATTTGGTATGCTACTCTCAGGAGCTCGCTTAATGTTTCACATGTAGAAGATGGCAATAAGGTTCTGCTATGGTTCCCTGGTATAGAATTATCCCTTCTGGTTGGTGAATGTGGTCAGGAGGGCACCAAGTACCATATTTACAGGAGTTTTCCTATAGTCTGTACATTTTGGATGCACATTTACTATATGATAGATTTGATTACTCCGCTGAAACTTCCTAAGTGTCCATCAGAGACGTTACTAAATAAAGCTATAGCATAGGTGCCTAAATATACTCATTCTAAACTTATTTCAGATTTCCTCCAGCCAGGCTATTGCTAAAATGGGGGAAATTCGAAATGATTAATATTAATCTTGCTTAGACTATGAAAACATTAAAAAAACAAAACTATATATATTATATATGTATACATCTTAGTTAATGTTTGGAATAGTTATTGTTTGATTTTCCCACCTAATATGGAGTAATGAGTAATTATTGCTCTGACTTTAATATTGTAATATAATCTACGACCTTTTTCTCACTTGCTAAAGTCTGTACATAATCTTCTTGTTGTAAACTTTACAAACACTTATTGGAACAGGAAATAGAACTCACACATGTTTGTATCCATTGTTCTGTCAGGTAATCGACGTGCTGAATTACTAGAATTAGCAGAATGTTATTTAAAAGGAAGAATTAAGGAAGGGGCCAATATGCCAGCTTTCCTTCTTGGGCAACTCTACTTTGAAGAGGTAAGACATTTCCATTATGTGGAAGGAATATCAGTAATGAATGAAATACTAATCAGATAGGTATCAAAGTATCTAACTAGCCATATACATTTTTTTTTTATATTTATCCTGATTCAAAAGTAAACTCTAATTTTATAAGTGTTGTTTGCAAAAATGAGGAATGTTATTTAAAACCCTGATATAGGCTTGTTGTGGCCACTTGCCCAAGTTGGAGCCTGCATTTAGTGATCGTTCACACCTACCCACTGTTAATGTGTTTTTCTCCCATTAACGGACACCTGAGAACCGCATTAAAAATAGGATGAATGTTTTTTTTTACCACCGTTGCAGGTGTATTTTAAATTTTAGAAGGTGCATTGACCTATTTCTCATTCATTAACGAGATTGGTAAAAGCACAACATCTGAGAAACGCGTGGCGAATGTATCACAAAGCCATGTATAAATCACACGTTAGTTTTATTCGTTTTACCCATTTCCCCAGCGCATGTGTGTGAATGACCTCTTATTGTTGCATCTCCTTCAGAAAGCTTCACTGCAGATGAGATTAGGTTATACTTCCCTAACTATTTTCTTCTGGTTTCTTTCTATTCATTTCATCATTTCTATAGTTCCCCCTTTTCTCTTTCATCATGAGAAATTTGCATTGCTTTCTTAAGTTGTAATATATTTTACTCTGTTTTGGCTTCTTATTACAAAAAAATGACATTTGGAGTTGAAGTATTTTCCGGTCCAGAGATAGACACAATGAGCAGCGTCTTCTCATTCTGCTTCTCTACTTTGGTGTCTTGTAGGGATGGTATGAAGATGCTTTATTGCAGTTTGAGAAGATTAAAGCTGAGGATTATCAGGCTCTATATCAGGCTGGAGTGATGCACTATGATGGTCTAGGAACTCCTGAAGATCAAGTACATATCAACAGAAGTCCAAATCAGTTTGAAATATTTCAGTAATATAAAAAGTTACTTCCAGTTTCTGTGGGTTTTTTAGTTGAATATTGTAATCTATAAATTAAAACATAAATATATAGATATATCGGTTTCTGGTCCGATGTTCGAAATTGAACTATTCCTTTTGGTGATGATCATTAGGGTCCAGTTACAAAGTAGAACCGCAATAGCAATGACATTTGTTTGTACCCATTTACACAGGTAAGTGTGTGGATTAATGCATTAAGATAGCATGTGGGGTGCAATCAGGGTGTTACTTGCTGGAAGCAGACTATGTATTGACCCATACACAAAATGTACCTCAATGTATAGCCTGCTTTAAATGTGAGTTATACAGATGTCAAAAGTGAATTTCACTAGTCATATACGCCATTTCTTTAATGCTCCTAACATTAGGAATATATTTACTGTCATAATATTTAGAAAAGTTGTTTTGTTATTGAGCTTTACTTAGCACCTATTGGGACATTTTTTATTTTTTTTCAATTATTATAATGAACAACAAAGGCTTCTGGCATTTTGGATTTGGGTAAATATACCATTGTTGGCTCAACAATATGATATGAGGTGTCTGTGACATCTTGTGATTATTTATTGCTAAACAAATATACCAACTTACTGCAATAAATCATATACACTGAAGGGGAAAAAGTTATATTGAGATTTTGGTTTAAAGTTAGGACAGCACGGTGGCTTAGTGGTTAGCACTTCTGCCTCACAGCGCTGGGTTCATGAGTTCAATTCCCGATCTGTGTGGAGTTTGTATGTTCTCCCCGTTTTTGCGTGGGTTTCTTCCCACACTCCAAAAACATACTAGTAGGTTAATTGGCTGCTATTAAATTGACCCTAGTCTCTTTCTCTGTCTGTGTGTATGTTAGGGAATTTAGACTGTAAGCTCCAATGGGGCAGAGACTGATGTGAGTGAGTTCTCTATACAGCGTTGCGGAATTAGTGGCGCTATTTAAATAGATGATGATGAAAGTGACCAATTCATGTGAAAAGTATAACGCATTTCTAAAAAGAAATAAGACAATGTTCTCTAAATTAACCGACATGTTTTTGCCGCTTTTGTAGAAAATGTTGTTATGGGGCCTACAAATGTCTAATTACGCCCCTCTTTCTCTGCATCCTATAGACATGTCCACATAATCTGTTGATCACAGTTGTTAGGTTATTTTTGCAGTGATGTTTGTGGATAGTGATCATGTACGTGAATAGATCTCACTACTACGTATTTATAAAACTTATCCTTTCAGTTTCTTTTGTCTCTCATAAGTGTATTGTAATTCACAGATCAGTAGTAATTACACCTTTCCGTTTACAATAATGGCTCTGTCGTACATGTAGAATAGAACATGCTGCAGCGCTAAGATTCTAGAACACAGCGGGGAAAGTGACACCACTAACAACTATTTGTCCTATTTCTATTGCACCTTACATATACATTAAAGAACCACATTAATTAGGGCTCATTAACATCAATATATTTTTAAACATTTCTCGAACTGCACACAAAAAATGTAATAGAAAATAAATGTAATTGCCAAAAACATTAAAATGTGCATCAGGAAATAGAATGACAACAGGCAAGTACAAGTCCCTTTTGCCAACAGATACGTCTGGTCCTGGGTTCCCGCTATTATAATACAATTGTAAATGTAATAGTTAATGTATTGACAACATAGTTATGAAATAACTTCTCAGTGACAAACTATGGTTTCATTCTAATAATCAGGGGCTGGGGGACACCCCCAGGGGCCAGTCCCATAGTTGGCTACCATGGGCTGGGTCACAGGGCTACATCATCATCATCACCATTTATTTATATAGCGCCACTAATTCTGCAGCGCTGTTCAGAGAACTCACTCACATCAGTCCGTGCCCCATTGGGGCTTACAGTCTAAATTCCTTAACACACGGGGCTACATTTTTTTTCCTTTAAAATGTTCCTAATAGGCTGCTGAGCCGAGTCTTGACCCCCGGGCTAAAATTTTCCAGCCAGTCCCTGCTCGTAAAATTAAACAAGGATCATACAAATTATATTTTGATATCTACCATTTGAAGCCGCTTTCCCAAACTAACTAACACTTAAACACTGCCATCTACTGGAGATACATGGTATCAACCAGAAAATAACCATCTGCTCCAAAGACATTAAAGAGATCTGTTGATTTACACTTACACCAACATAACAGACGGTTGCATTACAAGCTAATAACTTTGATGTATGTTATGTATATTTACACATGTATGTTACACAGTCACCTGAGTAACGTGAAGAATGAAAACATATGACTATTATAGTAACTCTATTCTCCATTTGTCTGTGATCAGAAGAGAGGAGTGGAGTACATGAAAAGAATCGTCAGCTCCAGCAGCTCTCGTGCTGCACACATGAAATACGCAGCTGCCTACAATCTAGGACGAGCCTGTTTTGAAGGCTATGGGATGGCTCGCTCTGACGAAGAAGCAGAGAGGTCATTATTTTTTTCTGAGAAGCTTAGAGAACAACCAGGTCATGTTATTCATATACTTTCTTTTCACTCTAGGTGGTGGCTTATTGCTGCTGATGATGGAAACCCCAAAGCCAGTGTGAAGGCCCAGAGTGTGCTGGGAATGTTCTATTCACAAGCTCCAAACACCAATCTGAAAAAGGTGATTTGCGTTATGTCATCACACTATCACTAGCAAAAAAGTGCTGAGTGCTTCTACTTATCTACCTCGCTTCCAACATGACCTACTTCACTGCAAGGCAATAGCCTGGTCCTATGATTACTTTCTGCTCACGTTATTGCAGCTGGAAGAAAAGTGTGAAATTCAGGAGCAGAAAAAGTTATCTGTGGGGGAAAGGGGGTCATATTAGAAGTTGTATGTTGATGGTGCATGTAGTTTGCTTGCAGAGCTCACTGTTCATGAACGTTTATATACTGTTTTCTTTTTCTCATAATACCTTTTATCTTCTTCGAGAGCTCTTTTTATTGAGATGTGATAAACAGGTTACAATAGATTAATTTAGGGGCATGGCATAGGGCACCGTTGGGGGTGAAGTATGATGTCATAGGGGGCAGAGAGGACAAAAAATATGGCAGAGACCAGGTAAAGAGATGGATACAACCCATGAGTTTGCTCGTAGCCTTCACAGACTCGCACAAAACTATGTCCATCCCGTTGTGGTATTCACAGCTAGTAATAACATAATCTCAGCACCCCCACATCAGTCATCCCGACATGCCCCCAGATAACCCTCACTTGCTCCAAAATGCAACCACGTGCCACTCACACCTCCCCACTGAGGAAGGAGGGAGCACATGTAGTGCAGAATACACTGTACTCTGCTCCCCTCCTGATTGGATGTGCTGCGTGCCCTCCCTGCGTTGTGCTGATGAGGTCACATGATGAAGCTGGCTGCTCCCATTCGCTAATTAAGGCCACCTATTGCCAGGGGCGGGCAGGGGGGCATATGCCCCCAGGATGGCCCTTAGTGGGCTATCTTGGACTGCTTTTTTTTTCCTTTAAAATGTTCTCAATAAGCTGCTGAGTCAAGTCTTGGCCCCCCGGGCTAAAATTTGGCAGCCCTACTCTACCTATTGCCCAACACTGCTTTACACAATGTCTTTCTGAGATTTCTTTCATTCTTAGACTAGACCTATAACATTACAAGCTGGATGGATATCCAGAAGCTACAAGGCCTCCACCGCTTTATATAGAGACGTGTCCAACTTGGGCCACTGCTGCTTTCACCTCTCACAAAACCAATTAGTCTTTAAACCTATTGTATGTGCTTTTCCATATTTACTAGTAGGTTTGTATTTCCCTCTGTGTATTTAAAAAGTGATATGATAAATGTTGTTGAATGTAGAAGCTCCAAATTTGCAGTGAATTATAAACCCACCAGCAGGTGGCGCTACCACTTCTAGAAACACAGATTCCAGGTCCCATAATTAAACTGAAATTCATTAAATAGGACACATTTATGAACTGTGGCATTTTCCTAAACCCATACAAATCTCAGCACCTGTCATGTTTATCTTAATGTTTTATGTCAGCTGCGGCTGGTGAGCACATTGTCATCTGGTCTCTTACAGGCTTTCTTCTGGCATTCAGAAGCCTGTGGCAATGGAAGTTTGGAGTCACAGGGAGCTCTTGGTGTGATGTATCTGTATGGACAGGGAATAAAGAGGAATCTGCCGTCTGCTATGGAGTGTCTGAAGGAAGCGTCAGAGCGTGGAAACGTATATGCACAGGGGCAACTGGTCGGCTTCTACTATCACAGAAAGATGTTCACAAAAGCAGCTGAACTGGCTAAGATGTAAGATCTTGCTGCTGTCAGGGGATGTTTAGTATTATCATATACTGTCTACTTACACGTTTCATAACCACATTTTCTTTTTTTACCAGCAAATATACATAAAAAGCATGACACTGTTGGATAAATTACAACCACATTCTCAACCTTAATTGTGCGATGTGCAGATAGCGTTGAAACAAGAAGCTTAGCTACAGCTGTTCATGCATGGCACTGTAAAATAACATACTTGCTGAGTGCTGCCCCCTGTTGGTAATGTTGTGCATCCCACAATTTGTATTCAAAAATTACCCAAGTGCTGCACACAGAAAAATAGTAAAATACAATTGATATTCACTTATGTACAATATCCCACAACTAAAAACAAAAGCAAATAAGCTGTTATAAATAAGTTACTGAAAATCAGTACAGGTCATTAATAACTAATGAAAATACAGGTGAAAAAGTACCTATATTAGCCCTGTTACATAATATACACAGGCAATTACAGGCGTGTGCTGTGTTTCTCTGAACACAACCTGGTATATTTTTATCTGTTTGGGGACATATTTAAATATACATTTACTGAAGGTTAACGCATCCTGTACAGACAAGGGGCACACATAAAGAACACGTGTATGTATACATGATAAATTCAGGAACCTTTGCTGTGAACACCTGGGTGCACATTGGTGTAAATGCAGGGAAACGTGCACTCCTGCTAGGATATGTAGTAACAGGTAATTATCAGCAAAGGCAGTGAGCAGTCCTTGGGCTGGATTTACTAAACTGCGGGTTTGAAAAAGTGGAGATGTTGCCTACAGCAACCAATCAGATTCTAACTGTCATTTATTTAGTGCACTCCACAAAATGACAGCTAGAATATGATTGGTTGCTATAGGCAACATCTCCACTTTTTCAATCCCGCTGTCTTAATTCAGTGTATAGTTTTCTACATTTTGTTCCTAACAATACTGATCATTTTCCCACGCCCAGTTCCAGAGATCCTCTACTATTGACAGTCCTGGAAATAATGATAATAATATAGAAGTTTATCAGTCTAAGATGCTTATTCTGTGTATTGCTGATATGAAATGTGTTTAGCATTTGATGTTTACACACATTATTTTCTACATGTTGTGTGTGTGTATGGTAGGCAGTCTATTTTTCTATACTTTCACTGTTGGTGTCATCTAAGTTAATTTGACTTTTACTGTTATACAGGGTTGTACAATATGACAACATTTACCTGATAGCAGAGGCTACGGATTGCCTTCCTGCCTACATAGCCAAAGGAATAGCTATGGCCAACTTCTACCTGGCTAGATGCCTCCATCGTGGTTTGGGCATAAAACAAGACATCGCAGCTGCTAAGCCTTACTACACAAAAGTAAGTTGTTACTTGTTTTTCATTATTATGTTTGTCATGGATTTTTTAGAAGGGTTTCCATGCCACACCGCTAGAGTGGCCATGATCATCCTACAAGGGACATGGCTATCACTTTAGCGAATGACAGCCAGCTCTCTAATACTCGCCCATTCAGTTAAGTACATGGTTAATGCTGTGAGCGTCACTGTTAGGTGCACACAGCTACCCCTTCACAAGCAGAGCCGTGTGAAGCAGGACATCCCTCCTGACTCTCCCTGCAGTCAGGACAGTCACCCAAATTAGGCACTGACCCACCTTCGTCCTGCTCGCACTTACCTGTTCTTGCTGCTTCCACTACCTAATACGCAGTAGTGTTTGGGGGGCCCGCGCTTCCCTATACAAAATGTATGGGTGATAATTGGTGCCTAGGGGGAGTGAGATGGAGGGAAGTGGTCCCTAAACCCCAGAATATCATTTTAAAAACAAATTCCCAGGTGCGGGCAAACAGTAGTAATTCATAAATCTGAAATAAATTTGTACAAACCATGTACCTAGTGGTCCACATGCACTCCATTGTATTGGAAAGTAAATTGCAGATATGATACATAAAACTGGATCCATACATAAAATAAAACCAAATACATTTGTAATTAGTGCACTGATAACGTCATATAAACAAAAGGTTCAAGCAATTAGCGCAGTCCGTATATTTACCATAGTGGTATGCCTAAAACCCACAATTATTTTGCTCACTAGAGTTTGTATCCATTTGTGCATGTGGACCACTAGGTACATGGTTTGCACAAATTTATTTCACATTTATGAATTACTACCGTTTGTCTGCTCCTGGGAATTTGTTTTTTCAGTTTCTTTCACTACCTGCTGCTGTCACTTCTAAAGCTCATTTGCTGCTTGTCGGGATCCTGGACTAGTGCCCTCTTTGGATAAAAGAATAGACACAAGAAATATGGGAATTGTAGCATTTATTGATCTCTCTAGGCCCCCCTCCCCTCAACCAGCCATGATATTAAATCAGTAATACCCATATTTAATAATTAGGCCTTCCTACCTGGAACCAGCTCCGACATTATACGATGGCCATTTACATTTACTAAATAGACCTATTTTCCCTAATCAGCCTTATCAAATTAATAGCATTCAGCATTCATAAATAGATCTATTCCCCCAACATGCACTGCCATTCAATTAAAAGTATTCACATTTATTAAATACCCCTATTTCCCTCTCGAACATTACATTAATGGCACTCACATTTAATAAATACAAATATTTCTCCCCTAAAATGCTTTAGCATTAAGTAGCATTCATATTTAGTAATTGAATGTTTCCCCCCATACTGCCCCAAAATTAAATAATTAGTATCTATCATCATTTAATAAATAGTCCTCCTTCTCCCAAACTCAGCCCCACATTCAATTAATAGCCCCCAAGCAGCCCCAGCATAAATTAATCAAATCACACCACCTTTAATGAGTATTACCTTGACCCCACCATTAAATTCAATAGTTCCCACCATCAGATAAAGTGTCCCTATTAATAATATATTCTACTCTGGCTGGATCATGTAGAAATAACTTATTGTAGAAATTTATTTCAGTTAGTGGCGCAGGTGCCAATTTCTAGAATTGCAACTGTACAGATTTTTTTGATACTGTTATTTTTCTGTAATAGAAATGTACTGATTTCGGATACAATAGGCAAATGTTGGAGGAAATTTGTTTTGTAACTTCTGAGACGATTTTGTAACGCGATTTTCAAACTTTTCTAGAGGAAATACCAGTTATGCTAATTAGACCATTTTCATCTGTGAGTGACCAAGCCCTTGAATACACAGCAGGGGGTATCTGTATCCTGTCTTGTTAAAAAGATAGACGAACTCTGAACAATGTAGGCAGCAAGTGAATTGGGAAAAAACAGATGGGTGTAAACTTTAAGTATAAATTGCATTTAAAATTTAAGTTTAGAGAACATATTACATCCTGATACTAATCTTTGTAATATTTCAGACTCTTTGGTGCCTGGGCGGAAAAGGGGGCTGTTTTATTCCCTGCTAAGATAGGAGTCAGAATCCATATAAAAAGAGCACTGTTTGACCATGTTTTGTATCATTACATTTGTAACTTCTGGAGAATCGCTAGCACCTCAAAATAGCGTGTAAAACTCCTTGTCAGGGCTCTTGAGCAATAAAACATCACTGCTTGAAGATTCTGTGACCAACAGATAAGAGCTTACACTCTAATACGTTCCCCTGCCCGTCTGTGTTGAACCCAGCGTCTCTGTGTCAATGCTCTGCCAGCTACCCAGCAGTCTTGATCCATAGTAAGCAGTCAGGAGGTACTATCCAGCCCACAGCAAAGAGGCACTGCAGCAGCTATACCACCTACACCAGAAGTAAGCTCTTCGCTGTGTCTAGTGGTGGCAGCGGAATTCTCTGATGGTGAGAAGAAAACCCAGATAAACTGTGCAGGAAGAGCATCCCTTCTTTCCTCTTCCCCCGTACAGACCGGGTGGTGAAGTATGCCCATCCGGTCACACTACCCATGATGATTAGTAACCTTCCTCACATAAATAGTCCAGACTCCACCCCTATTACTGTAAGAGTCTCCTCCTCCCTCCAACACTTACCTCTGTCTACTGGTGCTGAGTTGGAGAGGCAGAATATTCTGTCTTGTTTCTTGTACAGTGAGAGGGCACGCAGGTCATGTGCGCACCCCATGTGATATGTCAGCGGAGCAGGGGCTAGTAAATAATATGGAGAAGGTAGGAGAGGAAGAGATTTAGATCCGTTCCTCTGCAGATCCCGCCAGATGCAGTGCAGTTGTTGGGGAAACACCAGTCTCTGACGTCACTGAATCCGGAGGTAGCTGCCAACGACGGCAGAGCAGCCGCGAATACCGGCAACAGTTAGATTTCTGTTCCTTAACCATTTTAATATTTATCAAACTAACAGGAGATTTTCCTCTAGGAGATACCTATTCACAATTTTCTCCATCGGTATAGGAGGGATTCAGCCAAGGTGTTATTGATGACAGGGGGCATATGAGAGAGTTAATGAGGGAGATTCTATAGGGAGCAGTCAGATATCTTTGGAGGTGGAATTTAAATACCCCTTTGATAAAGTTTTAAATTGGGGATATTGTGCAGAGGTGACGGGATGGATTACTCCAGTCCTGGCTGAAACGATAAAGCCTTTATGCTTTATCGTTTCAGCCAATGTATCAATCTATAGCAACTCAATTATCCAATCCATTGGTTACATTTTTAGAAATCTCAATTGAAGATTGAATTGCTTCACCTACTGGTATTCCTGGGGTCCAAACCCATCTACATTGAATTGTTGTGGAGCCAAGTTCCTCAGTGACAGTAGGACTTATTATAAGGCAGTTTTTTGTACAAACATACATTTTATTTGTGTTCCCCAAATACAATCAATGTTTTGTCAACTGCAACTTCCTCTTAGTATACAAGAGAGGTGGACAGTCGTGGCTGGAGCAAGTGGGTAATAATCTGTTGGAGGACTTAGAAGGTGTATTGTGATAACGTGTGTGTTTTGATGAGCTTATAAATGGTTCGGATGTACAAAGTGGATGTCAGTTACAGGGTGCAAAACACCTGATGTGCAGTAGATCATCAGTTTTGGTCCAGCTGTCACCATTATTCCCACCAAAGTGCATATGTAGGTGGAGCAAGATGGCGGCATTTTGAGACGTTTCCACAGACCGAGACACAGTATGGAGTTGGCATACTGGTGAACCTATGCAGGGCAAACACAATATTTTATTGTATGGAGTGTGATTGTTGCAATGAGAAAAAAAAAGGAATGGAGATCTGTACTTGTCCTGTACTTTTAGTGGGACACACTGCCCTTTCCAGTCACACTTCAGCATATAAGCACATTACTAGGCCCACTTTGGCCAATGTAATCACACAAAAGTGGCACATTTTTAAAATAAAAAGTTGTGATGTCCCCTCACTGTCATGATTTATTTATGGCATTAATTAGATAAAATCAAGGAGGAAAACAGAACAGTTTAATGAAAGGGGTGTTTCTAAAGTGGCAGGATGCTGGACTTTGATGCAATATTTACACTTTTACACAGTCCCAGCTCTTTACACTTTTCCACCTAGGTGCACTAGTTTGTGGGGGGTGTCTCCCGTCAGCAAACCAATCAGACGCAGTGGTTGAAAACTAAAGCATTCTGCAGTGTGCATTCATCAAGTGCTTTATGTACATGAGGCCTGGTGGGCTGTGATTGAATGTATGATATCAGGGGGTTGGGCCATGCCTTTAGTATACGGATTTGTTCATACATTCATATCTAGGCTCAAGAAAAGATGCAGAATGTACAGATACATTAGTCAAAGAATATCCCACTTATAATCATCCGGGGTCTTGTAAACCAATAATGAAATCATACTCTATACATTGTTTATTACTTATAATTCTCAAAACACGCAAGCAAAAAAAATGATGGATTTTGCACCACACTGGTGTATAGCCCAGTAAGTGTCACACAATATGGAGTATTTCTTCCTCTATGTGTAGTATTACCCTAACTAGTCCTCTCTTTCAGGCTTGCCTCTTGGATCCGGATGTGGCCAGTGATCTGCAATGTGACGTCATTTATGAGAAGATATAGCGGAGCCTTTCCAGGCCTCATTTCAGTGCGTTTACAGCACTTACGAATCAGACTGAATTATATCTCTTGATACGATGTCTAGATGAAAATAAATTATTATTGTATTTATTGAGTAATATTTCCAGCCCATATAACTGTTAGAGAATAAAAGAGCAGTTTCCACGTGACTGATAAAGGTTGGTAATACAGCTGTAGTATGACGATGCCTTTGTACTGGAAGCTGGCCAGGCAAATCATTAGCATATGGCTGTCATTGATTATGCAAGATCTCATAATCTAAAGTCTATCCGATATTAAAATATTGTATCCAATAAGCTGCAGAAGTAATGACTATTACCCCCTATGAAAAACCTGATTTATTCAATTCATCCTAAAAGCTCACAAAACTCCTTAAAAAGCTGAGCTAAAGCATCATACATTACAATGCATGGGCTCTTTGGGTTCCAAATTATTCCTCACAATGAAGCATACTGTGGACAGCAGCTGGTGCTTTACCTTGGTCTGTGTATGTGTCAGAATGTTTTGTTTCGTTACAAAAATGTGAAGGACACTATTGTGCTTGGGGATCGCGCTGCTTGTTTTTACCCTGGAGTGGAGAAAAGGTTGATACTGAAATGTATTTATTTATTTTTCTATGAGTAGACAGGTGGTATTCAGTGCCCAGAAAATCACTGTTTTCAAATCAGCAGTATGTGCCACTTACTTTGTGATAAGCCCATGGTGCCGACTGAACACATTTTCTAATACAATCATATTAGAGAAGATCTGTCAAATATAGTACACAATGTCTTTATCAAAAAGATCATTCAGAAATAGGATTAGCGATCATTTGAAAACTTTCATCGCCCAGAACTTCTTACCATGTTGGCAGATTGAACAATCACAATCAAGTCATCTCTTTTGTGCACATGGTCACCGTGTCAAGTGTATCACGTTTCGATTGTACTTTGTGTACAGATTGCGCAATAAAAAGACAGTTTTACAGATTGTTGCGTGTACCATAAAGCTAAAAAAAAATAATAAAAAAAAAAATGAAGTGCCTCATTGCCTTTGTGCTGTCACTAGTTCCTAGGGAATGGATTGGCTGAATTCTCTTGTATATTGGTTAGCACACATGATGGCTGTCTCCACTGTGAATAGGTGACAAGTATACTAAATCCCATACAATGAACTATACCGTTCCAGAGCAAATGAGAACTATTTACCCAAGTCTCCGTTATAGCTATTAAAAGCAAGCACATATTAGTTCATTTTTTTTATTTATTGCTTACAAATAGTTTAAATAATGGGCAGTCTTTGGTAAAAATAAAAGCAATAAAGAATAAAATATTCACAATAACATTACATAAAGTATTGCACAAAACATTCTTCAATACACCGGAAATAATAAAGGAATGTTCAGGATCCTCAATGAGGAAATGATCTGTACAACATTCAGTCTTTTATCACCATCGTGTATGTCCAGCGTCTTCACAGTCCCACACATCACTGAACTGGTTAAAAGATGCCCCCTGTCCTTACAGTACATTAACATTGTAGGTCATATTCTAAAGAGAATGTAACCAAATAACATTTTTTAAATAAAACAGTGCAGCATTATCTTCTTATTTCTACACTTACTACAGCCACGGCCTCCCCAGTCTGTAAATGTCACATAAAATAAGAAAAAAAGACACAGGAGGAAAAGAAGTTCTCACTCAGCCCTCTATGGAAAAGAGGAAAATAATTAACATGTCTATTGTTACACAGACATTAGTAGTAGTGGTTCACTTTGTGCTGTCACAGGCTGTGCCAGCTTTCAGCTGCTCTAAATGTGTCCTCACTTCTGGACATAGTTCTACAAGAAGCACTTCCATCAGCACCTGAGGAGAAGAGACAAACAGCGCCATCAATCACAGCCTCACTGCATCTTTATTTTGCTTTGGGAGCAGAAACTGTGGCTAAAGTGGTTTAAAGACAAAATCCACCTAAAATAAATAAGACCGGCTCTCCCTGATGCGGCGGTTCCTTCAGTGCTCAAGAATAAACCCACCCCGAGCAGGAGAAAGGATCTACTGCTGGCACTGTGGATCCCTTCAGGTCGGTGGAGCGCAAGTAATGAACATTTTCTTACATACACACCCCAAACTAAAAATGAATAAATAAAAATAGTACAATTTAGTTGCCTTAAAAGTCAATTTCCACTTTTAGTAGAGCGCCTATTAATTAGATATTGCCCCCATGTACTGCAAATACCCCCTCTCCCACATTACCAGGTGCCTAGTGCTTGCTCGCTCCCCAGCCCTCGGTGCAGGAGGACTAAGTCTGTCCGTAACCCAACAATAGAGCTCTATGGAGAATGTTATGCTATGGACAGCTCTGCAGTGTGATCATTTTCCCTGCAGCACAAACTATCACAATTTCACTTGAGTCAACTCTTGGCTTTAGCTAAAGAGGTGAGGGAATTGGACACCCCTTTTTACTTTATTTGGGGGCATATTTAAATAACAAAAACTAATGGTGGAGTTTTCTTTAAAGAGCATTAATTCCTGTAAGAACTGCTCCAGCCCGTTCCCAGCTTAGTCTGCATTAGCGTCCAACCCATGTAACTTACAACTTGAAGATTTGGGCTTACGGTGCCCCATAAGTTGTGATACTGAAGACAACTGTATATTAGAATTGGTACTAATGCCAACAGCACATATTAACAAGTGTACATTTTTAAATATATATTTTTGTTCAACATATGCACCATCTTAATGTTTTTTCTCTATATTTAAGGAATAATAAAGTGTATATCATCTAAAGTCAGTATTACCCCTCAATAAACCAGGTCAGCTGAAGAGCCTTTACATGACAAGTTCTACAAACAGGCTTGAGAGATATTAGCCTAAGTCATTAATGCCCTTATACATATGAAACAACAACAACAAGTAAATAAAGGGTGTGAGATGAGGAAAACTGCTATGCTTACATAAAGCAGATGTTTATTGGCTTTGTGTTCTTGGAGTGCATTAAATATTTTAATTATACCATGACGGGCGTTCTGTTGTCCAACCAAGTTTTGAAGTGCATCTGAAACAGGTAGAAAATATGAATTGTAAAACATTATAATCTCCTCTATACAGATTCAGGCTTGTTCACACAAATGCACTGGAAAGAAAGGATAACAGTGCATGAAACTGTGTTTTAGCATATTTTCCACACTTTATTGTAGGGATGTGCACCGGCGACTTTTGGTGTCTCGTGTTTTGTGTTTTGGATTCGGATTTTTGCGATGTTTTGGGTTCGGATTTGTTTCGCAAAACATCTTCCGAAAGGTTTTGGATTTGGATTTTTTTTGAAAAAAGCATAAAAAGTTCAAAAATCAAGTTTTTGGGCTTATTTTCACTCCTACGCTATTATTAACCTCAATAACATTCAATAACAAGCATTTCCACTAATTTACCGTGTATTCTGAACACCTCACAATATAGTTATTAGTCCAAAACGTTGCAACGAGGTATCTTTCTGGACTGTGTAGTGGAGTGGTCCCCACAATATAATAAGAAAACGATCAACTGGTCTTAATCGCACCAAAAAATGTACCTGGACTGCGTAGAGGAGTGGGTCACCACAATATAAATTAAAAACCCTGAACTTGTATGATTCGCACCAATAATGTACCTGGACTGCATAGAGGAGTGGGTCACCACAATATATATAATAAGAAAACCATCAACTGGTATGAATCACACCGAATAATGTACCTGGACTGCGTAGAGGAGTGGGTCACCACAATATAAATTAAAAACCCTGAACTTGTATGATTCGCACCAATAAATGTATCTGGACTGTGTAGAGGAGTGGTCACCACAATATAGTTAAAAAACCCTCCACGGGTCTGAATTCCCAAAAAAAAGGTTCTGGACTGCGTAGTGGGGTGGCCCGGTACACAATTTTTTACCGGGGCCACAATATTATTAAAAAACCCTACACGGGTCTGAATTCCACCCAAAAAGTTTATGGACTGCGTAGTGTAGCGTTCCCCACAATATTATTTAAAAAATTTTTGCAGCAACTCTCAACGTTGTTTAATATCTGATACACCTCTATCTTGACTGCATAGTGGAGTGGCCCCGGTACCCAATTTGGTACCGGGGCCACAATACCTCCTCCAACCATTCATCATTGAGATCCCATCAAGTATGTTAAAGACAGACAGGGTCGAAGTGTTATTGGTTGACTTTGTAAACCAAAAAACTGTCCCTGTTGCACATAGTCGTGCAATGAAGACTGACTTTTTCATTTAAAGTCGGCGGGTTTACAAACACGCCTGATAGTAAATCTAGCCCTAAGTGTTTTTATATAAACCCTGTGTAACTCACTCGGACAATTGTTTTAAAATCTGGTCCTTGTTACTCAACCACACAGTCGTACTGTCAATAGCCGGTATATCCGCTGGCCAGATTTGGAATGTAAGATGCCAGAGTCTATCATTATCTGTTTGTAATAAATTTGTATATAAAAAATGTTCTGATTTTGTGAGAAATCAAAATATGTAATAAATTGTCTAAGGTAATAGGTGCTGGTCATTTTGTTTTATTTTATGTCAGTGTCATGAAAAAGTTTCGTACCTACAGGTACATATAAAATTGTTTATTGTCTAAGGAGTATTTACTGGATACTTGCTGAGAGTAGTATAAGGAGCCCCCAGGGTCAAACATATCCCTAATAGATACCTTTTGCATTTCCAGTCTAAATATTGTCTCTTAGCCCAGGTTTAAATGTACGGATACCCCATATTTTCGTATATTTGAGGACCAAATGAGTGTGATCCTGCTTCGTTTTTATAACAAGCTAAGCGTTAAATGTATCCCCTTAAGAGTACATTATGTTGCTTCAGCAATGATATAAGTGTGTAGGAGCCAGTGGCAGCAGGGAGGTGAAGTGTGGAAGATGGGGTGTTTGGTAGCAGGGAGGGGGGAGTGTGGTAGATGAGGTGTCTGAAGGCAGGAGGGAAGGGGAGGCACTGAAAATCAGAGGTCAGGGGAGGGACCAGCCAGCAGGAAGAGCTATAGTACATGGGTAATGTAGCTCCACCCCCTTCTACAGAAACAAGGAAAAGTTTCTCATTCCAACAGGCCAGAACCAAGAAATAGAAATTCATGTAGGAATAATGAGTGCAATAGGCTAGGCCTTACTCTGTGGAAGTTGAGGGCTCCTGTCCCACAACCAGTGGTCCCTGACCTCCGGAGGCACAGACACCACCTTCTGACACCAAGGCAGCCCGCTCCTTCAGAGGGTGATGTCTTCCCCTTACTAAGGCAGAAACTACACTTGATTTTAGACAAAATCTTAGTCAATCTAAGCAGTTGACACATAAGTTGCGCAATAAAAATTGTGGTTGCTGGTTGGGAAAGTGCATGTCACTACGGTAAGGCAGCAACATTAGCAGTAGTCAATAAAGCAGGTCGTGGTTGTTAAATCCAAACGTATAAATACAATCATGAACAAAAGTATTGGTTTTCACAAAGTTTGGTGCTTCAGTTTTTTAGACCTTTTTGTCAGATGTTGCTATGGTATACTGAAGTAAAATTACAAGCATTTCATAAGTGTCAAAGGCTTTTATTTGCATAAACTTAATTTAATTGTCAAGAGTCAATATTTGCAGTGTTGAGCCTTCTTTTTGAAGACCTCTGCAACTCGCCCTGGCATGCTGTCAATCAACTTCTGGGCCACATACTGACTGATGGCCGCACATTCTTGCCTAATCAATGCTTGGAGTTTGTCAGAATTTGTGGTTTTCTGTTTGGCCACCCACCTCTTGAGGATTGACCACAAGTTCTCAATGGTATTAAGGTCTGGGAGTTTCCTGGCCATGGACCCAAATTTACGATGTTCTGATCCCTGAGCCACTTAGTTATCAATTTTGCCTTATGGAAAGGTGCTTCATCATGCTGGAAAACGGCATTGTTCATCACCAAATTGTTCTTGGATGATTGGGAGAAGTTGCTCTTGAACGATGTTTTGGTAACATTCTTTAGTCATGGCTGTGCTCTTAGGCAAAATTGTGAGCCCACTCCATTGCCTGAGAAGCAACCCCACACATGAATGGTCTCAGGATGCTTTACTGTTGTCATGACACAGGACTGGTAGAGCATTGTAAATGCACTGATAGTTAAGAATCATTTTCAATAACACCATTGCCCTGGTGCAAATAGAAACAATGTAAAGGGGGCATATTCACAATAAGTTGGGGCTGTGGTCAAGCCACAAGGGTGTATGCCACATTTTCTGGGGGGAATGCCTAGCGATTCTAAAGTACAAAGTTAACCCCAAGTCCCTCACCTAAATGAACCATGGCATTGCTGCAGGCAGCAGTGTCAGTTTGCATGGCACCAATTAACCTTGATGATCAAGACATACCTCACAAAACTCCCAGCAAAGGGAACTGACTGCTGAGAATTCCCCTCCAATCAGGATTTTCCCTCCTAAATTGGTATAATATTTAAAACACACTTGTAAATGTATCTAAACGTGAACACAATAAAACAAACATTTTTACACATTTTACAACCACCAGTAAGTAGGCAGGCTTAGTATGCACTTTGTGATGTAAAGGCATACTACTATATACTATATCGCCGTGCTAATGTAACCCATCATCTTTATGGCCATACAGGAATGGGGTTGTGCCGTCCTCCCCTGTACAGGGTTAGGTGGTCTTGTGAGCGCACTGAGGGCGGGTGACCCATATGTACAGTCTGCTGTAAGCAGTGAGCGGTGATGTCAGCCACAGTACGGTTACTGGAGACACATGAAATGCTTAACGGCTGATAACCTTTCCTTACATTATACTCTTATCGTTTTAACCATAACCATAATAAAGACACAACAACTTAAGTATGGGGAAAGTAACACTGGATTTATTGCCAGGTATGGTGGTGGAGAAATAGCAGTCCGAGTCGACATCCGCCAGGCCAACCAGGATGCCCCAAGCCTTCCAGGGGGCATCCGCAAACGGGGGACAACCACACACCCCAAGGTGCACATATCTACCTAAACGGGGCTACCGCCCCGGGCACTACAGAACCCTCCCCTTTTCTAGGCTACCGGAAGCAACCACAAGTCAACCCGGTCGGGAAGTACTTGTACCGAGACTAATAACCTATTCCATTTGAAAACAGGTGGGTTAAGCGTGCCCAATACCGTCATGTGCCCTTACCACTGGCCGTCGACTGTACTGCGATTTCCGGCCACGCCCGGATCCTCAAGAGCCGCGGCCCACCACCACACCTAAAGAAATCACGCTAAGCCTTTATAAATATCCTCAAAAAACAAATGCATGCCTTCCTCCTTCAGATGAACACCATCAGACCGATAGAGACCAGGACTCTGAAAACGTATAAGAGGATGTTGTATACGCACTCCACCATAAAGCAAGTGAAATGAGCAGTCCCCGAGTTCACCTTCTTCCGTACCTCGTCAGCCACTCTGCCTTCCTTAAAATGTCTCCAAGACAACCTAGGCACTATATCCGACCAGCATATTAACAGGTCAGGCCAGGAGGCACGGACCCAAGCCAACTCCGACTGAATTACAAACTCCAAATCCACGGTCCTACCTATCCCCGAGTCGTTTCCTCCCCGATGAATAACCAACACATGAGGCACAACACTTTTAGCAATTTCGTTAACTAACAACCTACGAAAACCCATCCATCTTAAACCCCTCTGACCAATCCACTGAACCACAACCGACCCCGGAATAGCTGAAGTATCACCTATAGCCCTATGCAAAGCAGCCCAATGCACATACAAGTGTCCCAACACCCAGATCAGCCGCGGGGTCCTGTGTTCTGTAAAAAAGGGGGTCAGTGAAAAACAAGATCCATGTTAGCGTCACATACCAGCAACACTTTTCAGCAGCTGGAAATAGAAAAATTAAGAAGAAGAAAAAAGAAAGGACCAGCATGTCCCCAAGATTCTATCCTGCACATCCATAACAGGCAACTCAGCAGTCCACCACACAAGGGGTACGCATTCAAACAAGTAGAAGAAGGAAACAAAGAGGGGAGCTGAAACACAAGCGAGGGTAAAACCATTAAAACCTCATGGAGCCAACAAGCCAATCATGGCCCCACTTTAGAGGGAAAAAACGGACAAAACCCTCGCGCCCTGCTTCCAAAAGCATGAGCAGCCGAAGCCCTGTGAATCCGCCCGCAGCTTCAGATAAGGAGAGGAGAAATTCAGGAAAGAAGAGAGGGTCACAAATAAAGTTTGTAGACATTAGTTTTCCACCTCCTAGTTCTTTATATGGCGGGCTCTGACGGCCCTGCAACCGCATCAGATGTAGCGGCACCAATCCAAAATGAATGCGTGCCAAACCGCTCACAAGCCAGACCCACAGCCGTCAATGTGTTTTTAAACACCACAGAAAATTGTTACCTGGTGCGAGGCGAACCATCACCATGCACCAACCAAGGTAGAGTCCCACTCGGTCTAAAAGGAGGCAAATTGGCTGATTATCACAATAGGGGCAAACAGAGCAACCAACCCTTGGGACCATTGTAATCCTGCGCCCCCACTGGTCAGATTTGGATTTCCTCACCTTACAGCCCAGCGAGCTGTTAGATATTACCACGTGTTGCCCGAGCATGCCTAACAGGGGGGAAGCCCGAAAGGAAGAACTAGCTCGCTCACCCGCAGCGCCAAAGTATAACCTCACAAATGGTGCGCGAAACAAAGCGACCTCGTAGCTGTTCCGAGCAATATCCGGGATTGCGGCCCACATACTGCCTAACAAAGGGTCACTAATAGGCCTTCTCTGGTCCGGAGGATCCTGTCTTTCTCTCGCCCAACCCCTGCGGACTTTAGAGATTAAAAACTTTGGTATAATCTATCTCCCCTTTCATCGTCCTCAATCGGGGTTACCAGGTGTTAGAACTCAAGCACCTCAGCTATCCACTGGCCCAGCTTCATAAACCTGCCTAAGGTGAGCCTACAAGGCTCGGGAACTTGTCTATCTTGATGCCCAAGTCCACCCGCTATATTTTCATACCTTCCAACTTCCGGCCCGTGACTGGGACACCCCTTGAAGGGAAACAAGCCCCTACCTAAAGCAAAATTTCCTTGCCTATTGAGCACTTACTGGGTTCCCTGCCCAGAAAATCTTTCAAGTAACGAGCGATGCCCTGATGGCCTGTGCCTGCACAGCCAAACCAGTGTAGGAGCGATCGGGCACCTAAATAAACCAGCAGGAGACTGCGTATACCTTAGGTAAGCACTAATTCCGACTACCTCTTGCCGGACCTCCCCCTACGTCTAGCACAGCTTCACAGATCGTTACACCACATTGCAGAACTTCTCAGGGAGCGTAATTCGCTGCCGCACCCTGCGGCCATAACGGGTGCTGCATCAGCCCAAACTGTCCTGCCCCTGCTTAGGAACCACCGTACCGGGAAACCACCGAGGCCCGGCAAGTGAGGGATTTGGCACATCCGCCCCAGCGCAAACTGCCCGTGAACTTTGCCGGATAAAACCTCATGAACTAAACTGGAGGGTTTCAAGAGTGCTCCAGCGGTCGCCTAGACCTACCCTAACGATAGCACATCACTTCTAACTGGAGTGTGTACCGCTCAAGCCATTGGCTCATGTGAACCACCCTAATTGGTACCCCTACCTTCAGTAGGGCCAGAGGGGGGGGCTGATTCCTCGTTCCTGCCCACTGCCTGACTTGTCACCATGCTATATCGGGGTATCCGTGCAAGTATAAACTCTAACCTAGTGAAATCAAGGCAATGCTAGAGCACCATTCCCACCCCTGTGCAATGAGAACCTCCATAACACCAGACCGTCGACTCAGCGCCCGATAATCTTCGCATGTTACCAATTGCTTGCGCAAATACTTAACAAGTTTCTGAGGGAAGTCCCCGGAGCTAAAGATGCCAAACTGAAATACAACTATCAGAACAAAGGCTGTAACCAAGTATTTCATACATATTAATCTCACCTTGCAAAATGGAAACCGCCCTTTACGGCCGCCAACTGGCCTTCCACTGTTGAATGTGCTGAGGTATGTCCGTCACAGCTCACAGACCCGTCAAACCGGTCAACTAAGGCTGCTCCGGCATTCCCCTTCCTCATAGCAGATCCCATCCCTATGACCTGCATCTGTTACCAGTACAAAATGAAGTGTAAGAAATATGCATACATATACTGATATACTCAGAGTACCTGGAGATGTGACCGTACGAAAATATACATTACAATTATATTACGGACAGTCAACCATCACATACAATTCCCTATAAGTTCAGCAGAGATTCTGATACACACTTGCAAATCCTGTCACCAAGGCATTAATGAGCAGTCTATTGATATGATCCCCAATGGGCTCGTCCCAACCTGTTGTATAAGCAATTGGCTCATGTAAACTGATATATGGTACTGAAATGGGTAGAGATTACACATCCAGGACACTGACTCTGCTGGCATTAAGCAGAGGTGTAGCGTCACAAGAGCTTACACCTGTGCTAGAGGGGGAGGGGTGTTGGCAGAAAAAATTGCGACAGGCCCTGCATGGGGCAGACACCCCTTCCCCCGCATGCAGACCGTGGGCGCACTGAAATCCGTGGTCACCGCTCTCAGTGAGGGGGGAGCACAACCTTATTAAGTGTTTGCAAATCAGTATCCCCCTTCAAAACCATAGACGGGGACAGACTAAATAGCATCCCACTGTATGAAAGCTATAAGGCAATACCTTAAACAAAAAGGTCCGTGAAAATAAACCCCTTTATATTGACCTTGAGGTAAATACATAAAACAGTTCACCTGTCCCTTTATTGCCATGAGCTATGTGTCTGTCTGGATGAACAAATAAAATGAGGCAAGTAGAAAAAACCCAGGCTGTGTGCAACAGGCTTCTGAGCTGAATCTGTCTGTGCCTGCATTATCTAAATGGATACATAAGAGCTGGTGGGGGAAGGGAATCCTTGTTGCAAGTTGAGTGCAAAGTTTGATATCACATAACATCTTAATTAATCTGCACATGCCCACACCTGTATTCTATAACCACTGACCCACATATGACTGAATAGCTGGCAGGGAGAAGAAAAAGCACAGAGGAAAATAATGAAGACTAGCCTGGGGTTATAAATATTACCTGAAAACAAAAACCCTCTTGAAAAATACCATAGCGATCATAACTATACAGCCATAATAGCACACCTAGCTCTGTGCATACTGCAGCCCAACATCTGAACTCAATCAAAGTACAATCTAGTGTGAAAACTCTAAGGAAGAGGAGCTGACTTGAAAGAGGGCAAGAACATACAGTTATGTGGAACTAAACAGGGAGGAAAACTAAGGAAAGGAAAAAAATAAAATAAAATAAAAATATAAAGCAGCAAAGACAGGAGAGGTAGAGAATAAGGAAGGGAAAAATAACTATACGAAAGGGAGAAAGACACAGAATGTGAAATCAATGAAAAATGCAGCAGGGACAGACAGAGAAATCTAGGAGTACTCATCCAACGTCCAGCAGCCTTGAGAGAAAGATTCCTTCGAGCTTAGATACAGCCCTCTGTTCTTATAACCCAGTGACCAGCAGCATCTCGGGAGCATCATCCCCGGTTACTGGACAATCCATTATTATGTCACACAAGAAAACGCCACAAAGGGTTGCTAGGGAACGGTCAAATAAATAGCGCCCATGTGACACAGCTCGACCTATTGCCTGGCAGACACGCGTGGGTGAGAGACCTGAGAAGTTCTGCAGCAGACAGTTAGATACTTTATATTGAGAAGTTGTATTGGTTGTATGTCGTGAAGGAAGAAGGTGTGTATATTATTATAGTGTATTTGCCAGATATGGAGAACGTGTAGCTTTTTCAGCTGGGGTGGAACTACAAGTCCTGTTAGCCTGAGGACAATATGCTTTGCAGTTCCTTTATATCTGGAGAGCCACGTGACGTTAATGTCTAACTAGACCAATTAGTTCCAACTTTGTGTGTGCAGGTCAGAGAGGGGGAATTACATTTTAAATTTGTCCAGCTGGGATTAAATGGTATAATTTTAGAGCCGTCACCTTAGTCCCAGAGACAATTACAGTTAATCATAATAATAATAATAATATTTATTATTATTATTATTATTATTATTATTATTATTATTATACTAATATTTTATAATGTCAGTTTTGGCCTGACTTTCCATCTGGTGATATAAAGCTGGAGCACAGTTTTAGGCAATACTTATCAAATAGTGTAAACACTGAGTTAAAGGCTTTCTGCGTAAGTAACACATTATATATTTGTCTGCATTGGTTCAGGTTTAGTGCAGGTACAACAGAGAAGGAATTAATGTTTATCACATCTTGCTAATTGTTGTTTCTAAAAGTCATAATGAATTGTTACAACCAAACTCATTTTACAAGCTTATAGAGGTTGGTGACAACTACATCATCATCATTTATTTATATAGCGCCAACATATTCCGTAGCGCTTTACAATTGGGGTACAGTAATCAGACCTGATTAGTAGTAAAAATGTTATGTTACCTCATAGATGCCTACTATTCCGGAATGTCCGGGAGACTCCCAAAGATGCCCCCTTCTACTCCCAGAGTAGAAGGGGTCAACTTGTTTCTTATCTCACAGAACATTGCGACACATGTATGGTTCAATAATGTCAAGCTGCCATGTTGTACCTGTCCAGAAAGAGTATTTTGTCATTTTATTTCTATACCTAATTGCTTTAGCTGTCATACAAAGAAGAAATATTTTCTTTGTTTGCTGCGTAAGATGGAAACCTTTCTTACAAGATGAAGATGGGGAAGCTCACATTGTGGGGCTATGTGCAGGCAATATAGCAGGAATATACACCAATCAGCCACAACATTAAAACCACAGACAAGTAAAGGGAATAACATTGATTTTCTTGTTACAGTGGCACCTGTCTAGGGGTGGGATATAGCCTTTCTGGTCCAATCTCACAGAACAGCAACTGTAGCACAAATTATTGAAAAAAAATTAATGCTGGCTATGATAGTAAGGTGTCATTATACACAGCCCATCGCAGCTTGCCTACAGTGGGCATGTGAGCACCAGAACTGGACCATGGAGCAATGGAAGAAGGTGTCCTGGTCTGATGAATCACGTTTTCCTTTACATCATGTGGACGGCTGTTTGCGTGTGCTTTGTTTACCTGGAGAAGAGATGGCACCAGGATGCACTATGGGAAGAGTGCAAACCACCGGAGGCAGTGTGATGCTCTGGGCAATGTTCTGCTGGGGAAACTATGATGCTGCCATTTATGTGGATGTTACTTTGACACATAGCACCTAACTAAACATTGTTACAGACCAAGTACACCTCTTCATGGCAACAGTATTCCCTGATGGCAATGGCCTCTTTCAGCAGTATAATGTACCCTGCGACACTGCAAACATTGTTCATGAATGGGTTGAGGAACATGACAAAGAGTTCAAGGTGTTGACTCGGCCTCCAAGTTCCCCACATCGCAATCCGATTGAGCATCTGTAGGATGTGCTGGAAAAGCAAGTGTCAGGCACCGTCTCCGCACTGACACTTGGTGCAGGAGACGGACGCCTGCACCTTCCAAGCAACCACGTCCTGTTGCCTAGCAGCGGGACGCTATATCTGCTCACCTGTCTGCAGCCAGCATGTCTTACCACCAAAATCTCCCCAACCCTATCAGGAGGCACCTTAGGGTATATAAGGCAGCCTCTGACACATGTCTTGTGCCAGAGTATTTGGTCTTCAGCCTTGCTCCAGCGTTTGTTCCTGTGTTGCTGTTATTTGGATTCTGACCCTGGCTTGTTCCTGACTTCTCCTTGGTTCCTGATTCTGGCTTAGACTGATACTTGGTATTGACCTGGCTTACTGACCATTCTCCTGCTTCTGATTTGGCTATATCCATTCCTCTGGTTTTGACCCGGCTTGCTGACTACTCTTCCATCCTGCATCCTGGTGGGCTCTCACCGCTGCCTCAATTGTTACTTCGCCAGCTGACTGATACTGAGGGCCGCAACCTGCACGTCCCTTGCAGCGAAGTCCATACCTCCTTGCGGGGGTTCCTGGTGAAAACCAGGGGTGTGTTAGACTCCGCGCCTCAGTACTCAGTAGCACCAACTGCTGGCAGTTATCATCAATTCCACCTAGTGATTCTGGCAGTATACTCTGGCCATGTCAAATGCCGACGGCACCGGTGATCTCTCTGCTATTGACCTCCTGCAGCACCTGACTCGCCGAGTTGATCAACAAGAGGTTAACCAGACTCAGCTCCTGCAATGCCTTCAGGGACTGGCTACGCACATGGATACCCTCTAGAGAACCCTGACTCCTCCCGGAGTATCTGTTGCTCCCGCACCCCCCGTTGTCAGCTCTCCTGCTGCAGCTGCACCTAATCCTACTGAAGGGATTCGCATCCCACCTCCCAAAAAATTTGGTGGTGTTCCGAGAAAGGGCAGAGGGTTTCTCAACCAATGTGCTATCCAGTTCCAGCTATCACCAGGGAATTTTTCTTCAGAACGAGCCAAGGTGGCATATATTATTTCGTTACTCACGGATAAAGCGCTTGCCTGGGCCTCAACTCTATGGGAGCATGATGACCCCCTGTTACAAAATCCATCCTCCTTCATACAAAGCTTCAGAAAAGTGTTCGATGAGCCTGGTCAAGTTGCCTCTGCGGCCTCCAGCATTTTGAGGCTACGTCAGGGAAGCCTTCCCGTGGGTCAGTACGCGATTCAGTTCAGAACTCTCGCCTCTGAACTGAACTGGAATAATGAGGCCCTTAAAGCTACCTTCTGGCAGGGGCTGACAGATCGGATCAAGGACAAGTTGGTCTCCAGGAATTTACCAGCTACCCTAGATGATCTGATCTCCTTATGCATCATGGTCGATATCCGGTATTTGGAGCGTAATCAGGAACGAGAACAATCTCGCCGGGCTAGTCCATGTTTGGTCTCCACTTTTCAGAACCCACCAATTCTACCTGAGGAGCCCATGCAGATCGGGCGTTCGCGTTTAACTGTCGAGGAGTGGGAACGAAGTTTTAAAAACCATCTATGCCTCTACTGCGCTGACCCCTCTCACATTCTATCTCAGTGTCCCAAGAGACCGGGGAAATGCCAGATCCTAGTCGGTGCCGGGAAAGCCGGTCTAGGACTGAGTACATCTTCCCCTTATTCCCCAGACAAGACAGACTTTTTGATGCCCATCATCATCCATTCTTCCCAGGGTCCGGTCTCCCTTTGGGCCTTTGTGGATTCAGGGGCAGCTGGAAACTTTATTTCTGCATCCTTAACAGCTAACCTTCATCTCCCCCTGGAATCATTATTGCAACCCTTGGTTCTGACAGCGGTGGATGGTAACAGAGTGGCCAATGGATCTATCTCTCAGGCCACTCCGCCGATCCGACTGCAAGTTGGTCTCCTCCATTTTGAATGGATCTCGTTTCTAGTCCTTCCACAGACTGTTAATCCGGTAATATTAGGACTACCAGGGTTAAGGGACCATTCACCCCAATTTGATTGGCATCATGCTCAGGTTACTTCCTGGGGTCCGCTCTGCGCTGATCGATGCCTCAATAACCTACCTATTAGATGTCACGCTCTCAGACCCAGTCTTGGGTTGCCATCGGAATACGCTGCCTTCGTGGATGTCTTCAGTAAGACTGCCGCTGAGACTCTTCCACCCCACCGTCCTTGTGATTGTTCCATTGAACTTATTCCTGGAGAAAGGATTCCTCGTGGCAGAACGTACTCTCTGTCCATCCCTGAGACTCGAGCCATGACCGAGTATGTATCTGAAAACCTCGAACGAGGATTTATTAGAAAATCTTCCTCACCTGCCGGTGCAGGATTTTGTTTTGTAAAGAAGGATGGTTCTTTAAGACCATGCATCGACTACAGACTACTCAATGCCATTACCGTAAAGAACAGGTACCCCATACCCCTGGTTTCCGAGTTATTCGATCGGATCAAAGGTGCCACAATATTCACCAAACTAGACCTGAGGGGCGCCTATAATTTGATTAGGATTCGTGAGGGCGATGAATGGAAGACCGCTTTTAACACTCGGGATGGCCACTATGAATACCTGGTGATGCCTTTTGGCCTATGCAATGCCCCAGCGGTCTTCCAGGAGTTCATTAATGACATCTTCCGAGACCTACTCTATCTCTCAGTCGTTGTCTATCTGGATGACATACTTATATTCTCCAGAGACTTAGAATCCCATAGAGGTCACGTCAAGGAGGTTCTCTCTCGACTACGTTCCAACCACCTTTACTGCAAACTGGAGAAGTGTGTCTTTGAAGCCTCTCAGGTCCACTTCCTGGGATATATTGTGTCCGGTGCTGGTCTTTCCATGGATCCTGGGAAAGTGGCTGCCATTCTCAATTGGCCACAACCATTGGGCCTTAAGGCGATCCAACGCTTTATTGGCTTCGCCAATTATTATCGGCACTTTATCCAAGACTTTTCAACTCTCATTTCTCCCATTACTGCTCTCACCCGCAAGGGAGCAGCAAAATCATGGTCTGCCGAAGCCCTCAGTGCCTTCCAGTCATTAAAAAGGGCGTTCTCCTCCGCCCCTATTTTGCTACAACCAGACTTGTCTCGGCCTTTCTTTGTTGAAGTTGATGCATCCTCCATTGGCATAGGAGCCATTCTTTCACAGAAAGATTCCGATGGAAAGTTTCATCCCTGTGGTTTCTGTTCTCGAAGATTTACCTCCAGCGAATTAAACTATGGTATCGGGGATAAAGAGTTATTGGCCATCAAAACAGCACTAGAGGAGTGGAGACATTTGCTAGAGGGGGCTGAGCATCCTGTTACTGTCTACACGGACCATAAGAACTTAACGTACTTGCAAACAGTTCAGTGTCTGAACCAACGTCAGGCCCGCTGGTCCTTGTTTTTTGCCCGTTTTAATCTCATTTTGACCTTTTGACCTGGGGTTAAGAATATCAGGGTGGATGCTCTCTCCCGGTCATTTGATGATAAAGATCTTCAACCCACCCCCACCCCCAGAACCATCTTGGATCCTACTACCTTTGTGGCCCTCACCAGAACTTCAACCAATGTTCCTCCTCCTGGTCGCTCCTTTCTCACTTCCAGGCTTCGGCCTAAGGCTCTCAAGTGGGCCCATGATTCTCTGTTTGCCGGGCATGCGGGTGTCAAGAAGACCTTCTTGTTGATTTCTAGGCATTATTGGTGGCCCTCTATCCGGGCGGACGTTAAGGCCTATGTTGCCGCTTGTGGAATCTGTGCCAGACACAAAACACCTAGGCAGTCTCCTGCAGGACCCTTGGTACCACTTCCTATTCCAGAGAGACCATGGACTAGTATTTCTATGGATTTGGTCACCGATTTACCAGCTAGCCATGGATTCAATACTATCTGGTTGGTAGTGGATAGATTTTCCAAGTTGGCACATTTCATACCTCTCAAGGGACTTCCTTCGGCTTCTATCCTTGCTAACCTCTTCATCAAGGAGATTTTCCGTCTTCACGGCTGTCCCCAGGATATTATCTCGGATAGAGGAGTACAGTTTGTGTCCAAGTTCTGGAGAGAGTTGGGGGTCAAACTAAAGTTTTCCTCAGGGTACCACCCTCAAACCAACGGCCAAACGGAGACGGTCAACCAAGACTTGGGACAATTTCTCAGGACCTACTCTTCGGGTAATCAGGCTGAATGGAGTCGTTTCTTGTGTTGGGCAGAATTTGCTCATAATAACCAGGTGCATGTATCTACTGGTTCATCTTCATTTTTTCTTACCTATGGGTTTCACCCTCTCCTTCCTGAACTTTCCCAACCTGGTTCAGCACTTCCGCCGTGCAGAATCTCATTCAGGACTTTTCTCAAATATGGTCTCGGGCGAAGTCCAAATTATTGGAATCCTCCCGCCGCTACAAAGCTAGCGCCGATTGTCGCCGTAGACTAGTCCCCAGACTTCGAGTTGGGGACAAAGTGTAGTTATCCACAAGGAATTTAAGACTTCGAGTTCCCACCATGAAGCTCGCACCCCGTTATATCGGACCTTTTTAAATAACTCAAGTTATAAATCCCATAACATTCAAACTCCTTCCTCCATCACTCAAGATTACCAATGTGTTTCATATTGCTCTACTTAAACCCCTCGTTCTCAACAGATTTGTCAAAAGATCCCCACCCCCGGTCCCAATAAAGACTGATCATGGGGAGGAATATGAGATCAATCAGATTCTGGATTTCCGGATCTCCAGGGGTCGCCACCAATATCTTGTTGACTGGAGGGGTTATGGCCCCAAAGAGAGATCTTGGATCGATGTACAAGAGATACATGCCCCTCGTTTATTGGCCAAATTCAAGAAGGAGAGAGAGGCGACCTTGCAAGCCCTGAAAAAGAAGAAAGGGGAGAGTACTGTCAGGCACCGTCTCCGCACTGACACTTGGTGCAGGAGACGGACGCCTGCAGCTTCCAAGCAACCACGTCCTGTTGCCTAGCAGCGGGACGCTATCTCTGCTCACCTGTCTGCAGCCAGCATGTCTTACCGCCAAAATCTCCCTAACCCTATCAGGAGGCACCTTAGGGTATATAAGGCAGCCTCTGACACATGTCTAGTGCCAGAGTATTTGGTCTTCTGCCTTGCTCCAGCGTTTGTTCCTGTGTTGCTGTTATTTGGATTCTGACCCCGGCTTTGTTCCTGACTTCTCCTCGGTTCCTGATTCTGGCTTAGACTGATATTTGGTATTGACCCGGCTTCCTGACCATTCTCCTGCTTCTGATTTGGCTATATCCGTTCCTCTGGTTTTAACCCGGCTTGCTGACTACTCTTCCATCCTGCATCCTGGTGGGCTCTCACCACTGCCTCAATTGTTACCTCGCCAGCTGACTGATACTGAGGGCCGAAACCTGCACGTCCCTTGCAGCGTAGTCCATACCTCCTTGCGGGGGTTCCTGGTGAAAACCAGGGGCGTGTTAGACTCTGCACCTCAGTACTCAGTAGCGTCAACCGCTGGCAGGTATCATCAATTCCACCTAGTGATTCTGACAGCAAGTCAATATTGGGCAGGTGTTTATATATATATATATATATATATATATATAATCTATAATATAAATGTCTAGTGGCGTGTGTTAGTCTGTCTGTGTGTGTGTGTGTGGAAAAAATAAAACCAAGCTGCAGCGCCACCTGCTGACCTACTAAATTCTTAGTGTGTGTGGAAAAAAAAATTCAGAAAGGGCTGAAATTTGGTATACTAAGATGTTTTTAATTTGTTAATTGTTAAAAGTGTTTATAAAGATTTAAAAAAAATATATATATATTTCTTGAAGGAGAAGTGACAGTTGGGAGTGGTTGGTGGTTGCCGGGGGTGACAGTGGGGAGTGGTTGGTGGTTGAGGCCTGGGCTATGGTCCAAATGCATGACAAGAACCTTTTTAACACCTTAAGTAGCTTGATTTCACTAGAATGCATGAGTATCATGCACGGGTTAACTTGTGTATATATATATATATATATATAAAACCCCAAAAGGTTAAGGAGTATAAGTATTATGAAATGGCAAGTCCAATCAATGAGAAGGTGAAGAAGATTACCAAAGAATATGGACACAATCTGACAACCCGCTCTACTGATTAAGATCTAATGGGATTAGTGTAAATTGAAAGTCATAATGAAAAAAGAAAAATTACATGTCAGTGCCTAATTGTCTATAGAGAGATCAGGTAGTGGATTCAAACACCCTAAGGATATTATCTTGTGTATCTGTGGGTAACGACTATATAAGGACCCCGTGTAGAATAAAATTTATTAAATGTTATCCCAAAAGTTGAGTTTAGAAAAGATAGGATCTTATTCCAAAATTGGGATATATTTTGTGCCTGATAGAAACCCAATGAAGTGTTTTAATTTCTACTTCGTGTAGTTGTGCTGAGGTGACGCATCTCAGAATTTTATTTTCAGACAGGTGATTTTAATGTTGTCTCTGTTCGGTGTATATCACTCTCCCTTTGGTGGATAGGGATGGATCTGGTTTTATAACCTGTTATTCTCTTCCTAATGTAAGTTGTTTGTCATTTCTTTGTATTGTCACTGGTGTATGGGTAAAATACAGGATATTTAAAGTAAACACGTTTCCTGTCACCCTGTAGGATACAGTTTATATGAACTGTTTATGTTCATTCTCTTTGTACGTTGTCTTTCAACCTTCCAGAGCAGAGGGTGTTGGGTACGATATGGCGACGGTGAAGATGTCGATAGTTATACTGTTGACACCAAAATGGTAATGGTGTAAATGTCGACATATTCATTCTGCTCCCTCAGCCCAGGACGAAGGTGCTCCAGCTGGCATGTGTGGTGCCCTTCAGCCCTGGCACTCACGATCAGCCATTCTTTGTTACTACAGATGAGTAAACTAGACCCCTCAGCACTCTTCTTGTCGCGCTCAGTCATAAGATTCTTATTTATGGGTGTTTCAGTGATGCAGGATTTTTGCTTCTTTCTATGTTTTTTTAGCTACTCTTAGCACTTTAGAACAAATTAATACCAAATGATTGAGCAACACCATTTTCTTTTTGTAGTTTGAACAAAAACCTTTTATTTTTATTATTTTTCAGAGGGAAAGGAACAGATAATAAATCATTGTACTCAAACAAATACAAAAAATACAGTGAAATAAATAACAATGAAAAAGAGAAAAAAAAATAAAAAAAATAAAAAAAATATATATATATATATATATATATATATATATATATATATATAAAATTATACATAGATATAGCTTATATATAATTTCCAATACCGGAATATGGGATGCTAGTTTGGAGAAGGGAAGGGAGGGGAGGAGAAAGTGAGAAATTTTGTCAGTAATATTATAGAACAAACATTAACGTGAAGCATAAATAAAGGACAGAGCACAGGAGCAGCATACTGTTGATAAAGAAGGTCTCTCTCCCTCCCCAAGGAAAACCATATTTAGAGAGTCCCAAGCATTCTGGGTAAACGTTCCTATAGCTATAATTGGAATTTGGAGGGAAAATGGTGATTTAGTTGATTGCACATTTTATTGTTTGTTTCTCACAGTGTGGAGAATGAAGAAACTGAGCTCTGAGTCTCTGTCCAAGAGACGAGAAGGAGGCATCTTGTATAGTGTCAGCCAGATGCCTGGTTTCCCTCTGGAGAAGGTGGAAGGTGAAATATCTTCAGGTAAAACAAGTGTTGTACTAGAGGGTGAATTGTAATGTCTTACCTCAGCATAATATAAATAACAGGAAGTTCTTTTGCTAAAGTCTGTCCCACATCCCAAAACGTGTCAGTTCAGAGCATATCATTAATCACTTACTGTCTTTTATTATAAGTGCAGAACTGAGACTGAGATTAGACAGTTGATTTAACTCTTTATGTATCATCAGTTTCCTGCCGGCTGCATTACCTTCTGGCTGTGTTTTGGTCCATATTACCTTCACATCACTCTGAAGGGGATTATATTTATTATATTTGTTACAAGCCTAAACTTTCATCCCTTTCAAGTATGATGACCGGCTATTTACAGGGATGTCAGATGATGCAAAATGAATGCAAATATACATATATTTCTAACATTCATAGATGGTTTATGTCTCATACCCATTATTAAATAGGAACAACATAAAAATGTGGTTAAGAATAATAGCTATATAAACAGGAATAAATGCTCAGAAAACCGTACATAACCAGATTACAGTGCTACTACTATCAGCTGTAATAAAACCTATAAACTTACATTAGACAGATAAAAGCTAACTGTTGATTGGCAGCTGGGTATCAAGTGCAAATTCTGCATCTGAAGGAAATATTAGTGTTCTATTTCAAAGAGGACCACATCGTGTTTAGCGGAAGGTGCGTTGTCCAGTATGTATGTCCTATAAAGCCCTGGGAGAGAGCATAAAAATATCACTAAACACTACATGAAAATGCAAAATGTCGGTAGCATAGATGTAGGAGATAGCAACGTTTTTTATCTGTGTGGAGTACACCCTTGAATCCAAATGATGGTAAATAAGACCTGACACAATGTTACAAAGATAGTCTGGAATTTTTCAGTGTACTTGTGTCTGTGTGTAGACCTCATGGGAAAAAAAATGACTAGACATGAACAGCAGGTTAACATGAAAGATACAATAAAATCTGGTGTTTCCGCACCGGAAAGCCTCCCTCCCCCGTCTTATAGGAAAATAGGATGGTCGTCAGCCACAATTCTCAATTCATACCATGATGTTGAAAAGAAACATCAATAATTCTCTGTCTTAATATCAGGTTGAAGTGAGTAAAAGTAGCTCTCCCACATTTTGAAAAACATCTTGGGGTATATTTACTAAACTGCGGGTTTAAAAAAGTGGAGATGTTGCCTATAGCAACCAATCAGATTCTTGTTATTTATTTAGTACATTCTACAAAATGACAGCTAGAATCTGATTGGTTGCTATAGGCAACATCTGCACTTTTTTAAACCCGCAGTTTAGTAAATATACCCCCTTGACTTTGCGAGCGAAGAAATTCAGTTATTGCTTTTTCATGTCTCAGGCTCAAATCTACCTGGGCCTCCAGCTGATTTGCCTAAACATTCTCATTCTTTATACTTTTTTGCTACCAGCGTTTATAAAGATACCGTTTCAGTATGAGAATGGCGTGAGTGCGGTTATTTTGGTGTTACATTTCACATAGCCTCTAAGGGACAGCAAGGAGAAGCTACAGCAGCATCCTGCACTACAATCCAGAGGTCATCTAACAGGTGAAGCCGAGGATTAGCTCACCATGCCAGAGGCACTGGAAGGAGGTATAGTTTAAAGAGGACCGGTGCTTCCTTACATTCTATGCATTTTAAGGTCGCCAAGTCCAAAACTGTCCTCTATGTTAGAACATACTTGCCAACTTATGGCAAGTATGATCCGGGAGCCTGCCGGGGAAGGTGGGCGTGCAGGGGGCAGGGCCCCGAAAATCGTGTCAAACGCCGCGATTCCCGGTGAATCGCAGCGTTTTGGACCTAATTCTGCCCACTTCACTAGGAAGTGGGGAGATCCGGGAGATTGCCACACTCTCCCGGGAGTCCGTGAGACTCACTCGAAATGCGGGAGTCTCCCGGACATTCCGGGAGAGTTGGCAAGTATGTGTTAGAAGTTAGACTGTGGAGAGAGCTTGATAATGGAGAATTGGTTGAAGATTTGGTATGCTACTCTTTTAGGAGCTCGCTTAATGTTTCACATGTAGATGGCAATAAGGTTCTGCTATGGTTCCCTGGTATAGAATTATCCCTTCTGGTTGGTGAATGTGGTCAGGAGGGCACCAAGTACCATATTTACAGGAGGTTTCCTATAGTCTGTACATTTTGGATGCACATTTACTATATGATAGATTTGATTACTCCGCTGAAACTTCCTAAGTGTCCATCAGAGACGTTACTAAATAAAGCTATAGCATAGGTGCCTAAATATACTCATTCTAAAGTTATTTCAGATTTCCTCCAGCCAGGCTATCGCTAAAATGGGGGAAATTGTAAACAATTAATATTAATCTCGCTTAGACTAAGATAACATTAAAAAAAACAACTATATATATTATATATGTATACATCTTAGTTAATGTTTGGAATAGTTATTGTTTGATTTTCCCACCTAATATGGAGTAGTGAGTAATTATTGCTCTGACTTTAATATTATAATATATTCTAAGACCTCTGTCTCCTATGCTAAAGTCTGTACATAATCTTCTTGTTGTAAACTTTACAAACACTTATTGGAACAGGAAATAGAACTCACACATGTTTGTACCCATTGTTCTGTCAGGTAATCGACGTGCTGAATTACTAGAATTAGCAGAATGTTATTTAAAAGGAAGAATTAAGGAAGGGGCCAATATGCCAGCTTTCCTTCTTGGGCAACTCTACTTTGAAGAGGTAAGACATTTCCATTATGTGGAAGGAATATCAGTAATGAAATACTAATCAGATGGGTGTCAAAAGTATCTAACTATATCGAAAGTAGTGGCCAAGGTGCAATTCAGCTTTGAAATGGAGACAGAGGGGATGCCCTACTCCACTGCCACCTCGTCCCCGATAATGAAGAGGTTCAGCTGGCATGTGTATGTTACGGACGGAGAGGGAGCGCGTCCAGACCGAATAGACTGATTTACTACCTGCATCTCCTACACTTAGCGAAGTTCCCCAATGTCCCTATTAGTAGTTCCCTGGTGACCATTCGACTAGTGTAACTTTCACGAATTGGAAGGGAACCTATTATGTTCCCTCCCTCATGTGTTCAATATGGTTTAACAGCAGAATTGTTTAATGTGTTCCCCCCACTATGTACCCCCTCAACCCTTCCCCCTTTTAATTTAGTGTCCTTTCCTTACCCCCCCATCCCTTTCTACTTTCTGTACCCCATAATTTTTGAAAAATTAATAATAAAAATACTATTGAAGTTAAAAAAAGTATCTAACTAGCCATATACATTTTTTTTTTATATTTATCTTGATTAAAAAGTAAATTCTAATTTTATGAATGTTGTTTGCAAAAATTAGGAATGTTATTTAAAACCCTGATATAGGCTTTCTAAAACATGTTGTGGCCACGTGCCCAAGTTGGAGCCTGCATTTAGTGATCGTTCACACCTACTCACTGTTAATGTGTTTTTCTCCCATTAACAGACACCTGAGAACCACATTAAAAATAGGATGAATGGTTTTTTTTTTACCACCCTTGCAGGTGTATTTTAAATTTTAGAAGGTGCATTGACCTATTGCTCATTCATTAACGAGGTTGTATTGGTAAAAGCACAACATCTGAGAAACGCGTGGCGAATGTATCACAAAGCCATGTATAAATCACACGTTAGTTTTATGCGCTTTACCCATTTTCCCAGCACATGTGTGTGAATGACCTCTTATTGCTGCATCTCCTTCAGAAAGCTTCACTGCAGATGAGATTAGGTTATACTTCCCTAACTATTTTCTTCTGGTTTCTTTCTATTCATTTCATCATTTCTATAGTTCCCCCTTTTCTCTTTCATCATGAGAAATTTGCATTGCTTTCTTAAGTTGTAATATATTTTACTCTGTTTTGGCTCCTTATTACTTCAACTCCAAATGTCATTTTTTTGTATTTTCCGCTCCAGAGATAGACACAACGAGCAGCGTAATTTCATTCTGCTTCTCTACTTTGGTGTCTTGTAGGGATGGTATGAAGATGCTTTATTGCAGTTTGAGAAGATTAAAGCTGAGGATTATCAGGCTCTATATCAGGCTGGAGTGATGCACTATGATGGTCTAGGAACTCCTGAAGATCAAGTACGTATCAGCAGAAGTCCAAATCAGTTTGAAATATTTCAGTAATATAAACAGTTACTTCCAGTTTCTGTGGTTTTTTTTTTGTTGAATATTGTAATCTATAAATTAAAACATAAATATATAGATATATCGGTTTCTGGTCCGATGTATAAAATTGAACTATTCCTTTTGGTGATGATCATTATGGTCCAGTTACAAAGTAGGCCCGCAATAGCAATGACATTTGTTTGTACCCATTTACACAGGTAAGTGTGTGGATTAATGCATTAAGATAGCATGTGGGGTACAATCAGGGAGTTACTTGCTGGAAGCAGACTATGTATTGACCCACACACAAAATGCACCTCAATGTATAGCCTGCTTTAAATGTGAGTTATACAGATGTCAAAGTAAATTTAACTAGTCATATACGCCATTTCTTTAATGCTCCTAACATTAGGAATATATTTACTGTCATAATATTTAGAAAAGCTGTTTTGTTATTGAGCCTTACTTAGCACCTATTGGGACATTTTCTTTTTTTTTTTTTTAATTATTATTATATTGAACAACAAAGGCTTCTGGCGTTTTGGATTTGGGTAATTATACCATTGTTGGCTCAACAATATGATATGAGGTGTCTGTGACATCTTGTGATTATTTATTGCTATACAAATATACCGACTTACTGCAATAAATCATATACACTGAAGGGAAAACAGTTATATTGAGATTTTGGTTTAAAGTTAGGACAGCACGGTGGCTTAGTGGTTAGCACTTCTGCCTCACAGCGCTGGGTTCATGAGTTCAATTCCCGATCATGGCCTTATCTGTGTGGAGTTTGTATGTTCTCCCTGTGTTTGCGTGGGTTTCTTCCCACACTCCAAAAACATACTAGTAGGTTAATTGGCTGCTATTAAATTGACCCTAGTCTGTCTCTCTGTGTGTGTGTATGTTAGGGAATTTAGACTATAAGCTCCAATGGGGCAGGGACTGATGTGAGTGAGTTCTCTGTACAGCGCTGTGAAATAAGTGGCGCTATTTAAATAGATGATGATGATGATGAAAGTGACCAATTCATGTGAAAAGTATAACACATTTCTAAAAAGAAATAAGACAATGTTCTCTAAATTAACCGACATGTTTTTGCCGCTCTTGTAAAAAATGTTATGGGTTCTACAAATGTCTAATTACGCCCCTCTTTCTC
Source organism: Mixophyes fleayi (assembly GCF_038048845.1). Taxonomy (NCBI): domain Eukaryota; kingdom Metazoa; phylum Chordata; class Amphibia; order Anura; family Limnodynastidae; genus Mixophyes; species Mixophyes fleayi. Next base: position 75,180,200 of record NC_134402.1, read on the forward strand.
TGCATCCTATAGACATGTCCACATAATCTGTTGATCACAGTTGTTGGGTTATTTTTGCAGTGATGTTTGTGGATAGTGATCATGTACGTGAATAGATCTCACTACTACGTATTTATAAAACTTTTCCAATCAGTTTCTTTTGTCTCTCACAAGTGTATTGTAATTCACAGATCAGTAGTAATTACACCTTTCCGTTTACAATAATGGCTCTGTCGTACATGTAGAATAGAACATGCTGCGCAGTGCTAAGATTCTAGAACACAACGGGGAAAGTGACACCACTAACAACTATTTGTCCTATTTCTATTGCATCTTACATATACATTAAAGAACCATATTAAAAATAGATTGATGTTAATAAGCCTTAATTAAACAATTCTCGAGCTGCACACAAAAAAATGTAATAGAAAATAAATGTAATTGCCAAAAACCTTAAATTGTGCATCAGGAAATAGAATGATAACAGGTAAGTACAAGTCCCTTTTGCCAACAGATACGTCTTGTCCTGGGTTCCCGCTATTATAATACAATTGTAAATGTAATAGTTAATGTATTGACAACATAGTTATGAAATAACTTCTCAGTGACAAACTATGGTTTCATTCTAATAATCAGGGGCTGGGGGGCGCCCCCAGGGCCAGTCCCATAGTTGGCTACCATGGGCTGGGTCACAGGGCTACATCATCATCATCACCATTTATTTATATAGCACCACTAATTTCGCAGCGCTGTACAGAGAACTCACTCACATCAGTCCGTGCCCCATTGGGGCTTACAGTCTAAATTTCTTAACACACAGGGCTACATTATTTTTCCTTTAAAATGTTCCTAATAGGCTGCTGAGCCGAGTCTTGACCCCCGGGCTAAAATTGTCCAGCCAGTCCCTGCTCGTAAAATTAAACAAGGATCATACAAATTATATTTTGATATCTACCATTTGTAGCTGCCTTCCCAAACTAAGTAACACTTAAACACTGCCATCTACTGGAGACACATGGTATCAACCAGAAAATAACCATCTGCTCCAAAGACATTAAAGAGATCTGTTGATTTACACTTACACCAACATAACACTGTTGCATTACAAGCTAATAACTTTGATGTATGTTATGTATATTTACACATGTATGTTACACAGTCACCTGAGTAACGTGAAGAATGAATGACTATTATAGTAACACTATTCTCCATTTGTCTGTGATCAGAAGAGAGGAGTGGAGTACATGAAAAGAATCGTCAGCTCCAGCAGCTCTCCTGCTGCACACATGAAATACGCAGCTGCCTACAATCTAGGACGAGCCTGTTTTGAAGGCTATGGGATGGCTCGCTCTGACGAAGAAGCAGAGAGGTCATTATTTTTTTCTGAGAAGCTTAGAGAACAACCAGGTCATGTTATTCATATACTTTCTTTTCACTCTAGGTGGTGGCTTATTGCTGCTGATGATGGAAACCCCAAAGCCAGTGTGAAGGCCCAGAGTGTGCTGGGAATGTTCTATTCACAAGCTCCAAACACCAATCTGAAAAAGGTGATTTGCATTATGTCATCACACTATCACTAGCAAAAAAGTGCTGAGTGCTTCTACTTATCTACCTCGCTTCCAACATGACCTACTTCACTGCAAGGCAATAGCCTGGTCCTATGATTACTCTCTGCTCACGTTATTGCAGCTGGAAGAAAAGTGTGAAATTCAGGAGAAGAAAAAGTTATCTGTGGGGGGAAAGGGGGTCATATTAGAAGTTGTATGTTGATGGTGCATGTAGTTTGCTTGCAGAGAGGACAAAAAATATGGCAGAGACCAGGTAAAGAGATAGATACAACCCATGAGTTTGCTCGTAGCTTTCACAGACTCGCACAAAACTATCTCCAGCATATACATCCCTTTGTGGTATTCACAGCTAGAAATGGCATAATCTCAGCACCCCCACATCAGTCATCACAACATGCCCCCAGATAACCCCCACTTGCTCCAAAATACAACCACATGCCACTCACACCTCCCCACTGAGGAAGGAGGGAGTGCATGTAGTGCAGAATACACTGTACTCTGCTCTTCTCCTCTGATTGGATGTGCTGCGTGCCCTCCCTGCGTTGTGCTGATCAGGTCACATAATGAGGAAGCTGGCTGCTCCCATTCGCTCATTCAGGCCACCTATTGGCAGGGGGGCATATGCCCCCAGGACGGCCCTTAGTGGGCTATCTTGGACTGCTTTTTTTTACCTTTAAAATGTTCTCAATAGGCTGCTGAGTCAAGTCTTGCCCCCCCCCGGCTAAAATTTGCCAGCCCTGCCCTGCCTGTTGCCCAACACTGCTTTACACAATGTCTTTCTGAGATTTCTTTCATTCTTAGACTAGACCTGTAACATTACAAGCTGGATGGATATCCAGAAGCTACAAGGCCTCCACCGCTTTATATAGAGACGTGTCCAACTTGGGCCACTGCTGCTTTCACCTCTCACAAAACCAATTAGTCTTTAAACCTATTGTATGTGCTTTTCCATATTTACTAGTAGGTTTGTATTTCCCTCTGTGTATTTAAAAAGTTTTTTCTTGAAAAATGATAAATGTTGTTAAATGTAGATGCTCCAAATTTGCAGTGAATTATAAACCCACCAGCAGGTGGCGCTACCACTTCTAGAAACACAGATTCCAGGTCCCATAATTAAACTGAAATTCATTAGATAGGACACATTTATGAACTGTGGCATTTTCCTGAACCCATACAAATCAGCACCTGTCATGTTTATCGTAATGTTTTATGTCAGCCGCGGCTGGTGAGCACATTGTCATCTGGTCTCGTACAGGCTTTCTTCTGGCATTCAGAAGCCTGTGGCAATGGAAGTTTGGAGTCACAGGGAGCTCTTGGTGTGATGTATCTGTATGGACAGGGAATAAAGAGGAATCTGCAGTCTGCTATGGAGTGTCTGAAGGAAGCGTCAGAGCGTGGAAACGTATATGCACAGGGGCAACTGGTCGGCTTCTACTATCACAGAAAGATGTTCACAAAAGCAGCTGAACTGGCTAAGATGTAAGATCTCGCTGCTGTCAGGGGATGTTTAGTATTATCATATACTGTCTACTTACACGTTTCATAACCACATTTTCTTTTTTTATCAGCAAATATACATAAAAAGCATGACACTGTTGGATAAATTACAACCACATTCTCAACCTTAATTGTGCTATGTGCAGATAGCGTTGAAACAAGAAGCTTAGCTACAGCTGTTCATGCATGGCACTGTAAAATAACATACTTGCTGAGTGCTGCCCCCTGTTGGTAATGTTGTGCATCCCACAATTTGTATTCAAAAATTACCCAAGTGCTGCACACAGAAAAATAGTAAAATACAATTGATATTCACTTATGTACAATATCCCACAACTAAAAACAAAAGCAAATAAGCTGTTATAAATAAGTTACTGAAAATCAGTACAGGTCATTAATAACTAATGAAAATACAGGTGAAAAAGTACCTATATTAGCCCTGTTACATAATATACACAGGCAATTACAGGCGTGTGCTGTGTTTCTCTGAACACAACCTGGTATATTTTTATCTGTTTGGGGACATATTTAAATATACATTTACTGAAGGTTAACGCATCCTGTACAGACAAGGGGCACACATAAAGAACACGTGTATGTATACATGATAAATTCAGGAACCTTTGCTGTGAACACCTGGGTGCACATTGGTGTAAATGCAGGGAAACGTGCACTCCTGCTAGGATATGTAGTAACAGGTAATTATCAGCAAAGGCAGTGAGCAGTCCTTGGGCTGGATTTACTAAACTGCGGGTTTGAAAAAGTGGAGATGTTGCCTACAGCAACCAATCAGATTCTAACTGTCATTTATTTAGTGCACTCCACAAAATGACAGCTAGAATATGATTGGTTGCTATAGGCAACATCTCCACTTTTTCAATCCCGCTGTCTTAATTCAGTGTGTAGTTTTCTACATTTTGTTCCTAACAATACTGATCATTTTCCCACGCCCAGTTCCAGAGATCCTCTACTATTGACAGTCCTGGAAATAATGATAATAATATAAAAGTTTATCAGTCTAAGATGCTTATTCTGTGTATTGCTGATATGAAATGTGTTTAGCATTTGATGTTTACACACATTATTTTCTACATGTTGTGTGTGTGTACGGTAGGCAGTCTATTTTTCTATACTTTCACTGTTGGTGTCATCTAAGTTAATTTGAATTTTACTGTTATACAGGGTTGTACAATATGACAACATTGACCTGATAGCAGAGGCTTCGGATTGCCTTCCTGCCTACATAGCCAAAGGAATAGCTATGGCCAACTTCTACCTGGCTAGATGCCTCCATCGTGGTTTGGGCATAAAACAAGACATCGCAGCTGCTAAGCCTTACTACACAAAAGTAAGTTGTTACTTGTTTTTCATTATTATGTTTGTCATGGATTTTTTAGAAGGGTTTCCATGCCACACCGCTAGAGTGGCCATGATCATCCTACAAGGGACATGGCTATCACTTTAGCGAATGACAGCCAGCTCTCTAATACTCGCCCATTCAGTTAAGTACATGGTTAATGCTGTGAGCGTCACTGTTAGGTGCACACAGCTACCCCTTCACAAGCAGAGCCGTGTGAAGCAGGACATCCCTCCTGACTCTCCCTGCAGTCAGGACAGTCACCCAAATTAGGCACTGACCCACCTTCGTCCTGCTCGCACTTACCTGTTCTTGCTGCTTCCATTACCTAATACGCAGTAGTGTTTGGGGGGCCCGCGCTTCCCTATACAAAATGTATGGGTGATAATTGGTGCCTAGGGGAGTGAGATGGAGGGAAGTGGTCCCTAAACCCCAGAATATCATTTTAAAAACAAATTCCCAGGTGCGGGCAAACAGTAGTAATTCATAAATCTGAAATAAATTTGTACAAACCTTGTACCTAGTGGTCCACATGCACTCCATTGTATTGGAAAGTAAATTGCAGATATGATACATAAAACTGGATCCATACATAAAATAAAACCAAATACATTTGTAATTAGTGCACTGATAACGTCATATAAACAAAAGGTTCAAGCAATTAGCTCAGTCCGTATATTTACCATAGTGGTTTCCTAAAACCCACAATTATTTTGCTCACTAGAGTTTGTATCCATTTGTGCATGTGGACCACTAGGTACATGGTTTGCACAAATTTATTTCACATTTATGAATTACTACCGTTTGTCTGCTCCTGGGAATTTGTTTTTTCAGTTTCTTTCACTACCTGCTGCTGTCACTTCTTAAGCTCACTTGCTGCTTGTCGGGATCCTGGACTAGTGCCCTCTTTGGATAAAAGAATAGACACAAGAAATATGGGAATTGTAGCATTTATTGATCTCTCTAGACCCCCCTCCCCTCAACCAGCCATGATATTAAATCAGTAGTACCCATATTTAATAATTAGGCCTTCCTACCTGGAACTAGCTCTGACATTATACGATTGCCATTTACATTTAATAAATAGACCTATTTTCCCTAATCAGCCTTATCAAATTAATAGCATTCAGCATTCATAAATAGATCTATTCTCCCAACATACACTGCCATTCAATTAAAAGTATTCACATTTATTAAATACCCCTATTTCCCCCCCAATTAGCCCAACATTACATTAATGGCACTCACATTTAATAAATACAAATATTTCTCCCCTAAAATGCTTTAGCATTAAGTAGCATTCATATTTAATAATTAAATGTTTCCCCCCATACTGCCCCAAAATTAAATAATTAGTATCATCATGTAATAAATAGTCCTTCTTCTCCCAAACTCAGCCCCACATTCAATTAATAGCCCCCAAGCAGCCCCAGCATAAATTAATCAAATCACACCACCTTAAATGAGTATTACCTTGACCCCACCATTAAATTCAATAGTTCCCACCATCAGATAAAGTGTCCCTATTAATAATATATTCTACTCTGGCTGGATCACGTAGAAATAACTTATTGTAGAAATTTATTTCAGTTAGTGGCGCAGGTGCCAATTTCTAGAATTGCAACTGTACAGATTTTTTTGATACTGTTATTTTTCTGTAATAGAAATGTACTGATTTCTGATACAATAGGCAAATGTTGGAGGAAATTTGTTTTGTAACTTCTGAGACGATTTTGTAACGCGATTTTCAAACTTTTCTAGAGGAAATCCCAGTTATGCTAATTAGACCATTTTCATCTGTGAGTGACCAAGCCCTTGAATACACAGCAGGGGGTATCTGTATCCTGTTTTGTTAAAAAGATAGACGAACTCTGAACAATGTAGGCAGCAAGTGAATTGGGAAATAACAGATTGGTGTAAATTTTGTTAAGTCTAAATTGCATTTAAAATTTAAGTTTAGAGAACATATTACATCCTGATGCTAAACTTTGTAATATTTCAGACTCTTTGGTGCCTGGGCGGAAAAGGGGGCTGTTTTATTCCCTGCTAACATAGGAGTCAGAATCCATATAAAAAGAGCACTGTTTGACCATGTTGTGTATCATTACATTTGTAACTTCTGGAGAATCGCTAGCACCTCAAAATAGCGTGTAAAACTCCTTGTCAGGGCTCTTGAGCAATAAAACATCACTGCTTGAAGATTCTGTGACCAACAGATAAGAGCTTACACTCTAATACGTTCCCCTGCCCGTCTGTGTTGAACCCAGCGTCTCTGTGTCAATGCTCTGCCAGCTACCCAGCAGTCTTGATCCATAGTAAGCAGTCAGGAGGTACTAACCAGCCCATAGCAAAGAGGCACTGCAGCAGCTATACCACCTACACCAGAAGTAAGCTCTTCGCTGTGTCTAGTGGTGGCAGCGGAATTCTCTGATGGTGAGGAGAAAACCCAGATAAACTGTGCAGGAAGAGCATCCCTTCTTTCCTCTTCCCCCCTACAGACCGGGTGGTGAAGTATGCCCATCCGGTCACACTACCCATGATGATTAGTAACCTTCCTCACATAAATAGTCCAGACTCCACCCCTATTACTGTAAGAGTCTCCTCCTCCCTCCAACACTTACCTCTGTCTACTGGCGCTGAGTTGGAGAGGCAGAATCTTCTGTCTGCCTCTTGTACAGTGAGAGGGCACGCAGGTCATGTGCGCACCCCATGTGATATGTCAGCGGAGCAGGGGCTAGTAAATAATATGGAGAAGGTAGGAGAGGAAGAGATTTAGATCCGTTCCTCTGCAGATCCCGCCAGATGCAGTGCAGTTGTTGGGGAAACACCAGTCTCTGACGTCACTGAATCCGGAGGTAGCTGCCAACGACGGCAGAGCAGCCGCGAATACCGGCAACAGTTAGATTTCTGTTCCTTAACCATTTTAATATTTATCAAACTAACAGGAGATTTTCCTCTAGGAGATACCTATTCACAATTTTCTCCATTGGTATAGGAGGGATTCAGCCAAGGTGTTATTGATGACAGGGGGCATATGAGGGAGTTAATGAGGGAGATTCTATAGGGAGCAGTCAGATATCTTTGGAGGTGGAATTTAAATACCCCTTTGATAAAGTTTTAAATTGGGGATATTGTGCAGAGGTGACGGGATGGATTACTCCAGTCCTGGCGGAAACGATAAAGCCTTTATGCTTTATCGTTTCAGCCAATGTATCAATCTATAGCAACTCAATTATCCAATCCATTGGTTACATTTTTAGAAATCTCAATTGGAGATTGAATTGCTTCACCTACTGTTATTCCCGGGGTCCAAACCCATCTACATTAAATTGTTGTGGAGCCAAGTTCCTCAGTGACAGTAGGACTTATTATAAGGCAGTTTTTTGTACAAACATACATTTTATTTGTGTTCCCCAAATACAATCAATGTTTTGTCAACTGCAACTTCCTCTTAGTATACAAGAGAGGTGGACAGTCGTGGCTGGAGCAAGTGGGTAATAATCTGTTGGAGGACCTAGAAGGTGTATTGTGATAACGTGTGTGTTTTGATGAGCTTATAAATGGTTCGGATGTACAAAGTGGATGTCAGTTACAGGGTGCAAAACACCTGATGTGCAGTAGATCATCAGTTTTGGTCCAGCTGTCACCATTATTCCCACCAAAGTGCATATGTAGGTGGAGCAAGATGGCGGCATTTTGAGACGTTTCCACAGACCGAGACACAGTATGGAGTTGGCATACTGGTGAACCTATGCAGGGCAAACACAATATTTTATTGTATGGAGTGTGATTGTTGCAATGAGAAAAAAAAAGGAATGGAGATCTGTACTTGTCCTGTACTTTTAGTGGGACACACTGCCCTTTCCAGTCACACTTCAGCATATAAGCACATTACTAGGCCCACTTTGGCCAATGTAATCACACAAAAGTGGCACATTTTTAAAATAAAAAGTTGTGATGTCCCCTCACTGTCATGATTTATTTATGTCATAAATTAGAGGAAATCAAGGAGGAAAACAGAACAGTTTAATGAAAGGGGTGTTTCTAAAGTGGCAGGAGGCTGGACTTTGATGCAATATTTACACTTTTACACAGTCCCAGCTCTTTAGACTTTTCCACCTAGGTGCACTAGTTTGTGGGGGTGTCTCCCGTCAGCAAACCAATCAGACGCAGTGGTTGAAAACTAAAGCATTCTGCAGTGCTTTATGTACATGAGGCCTGGTGGGCTGTGATTGAATGTATGATATTAGGGGGTGGGCCATGCCTTTAGTATACCGATTTGTTCATACATTCATATCTAGGCTCAAGAAAAGATGCAGAATGTACAGATACATTAGTCAAAGAATATCACACTTATAATCATCCGGGGTCTTTTAAACCAATAATGAAATCATACTCTATACATTATTACTTATAATTCTCAAAACACGTAAGCAAAAAAAATGATGGATTTTGCACACTAGTGTATAGCCCAGTAAGTGTCACACAATATGGAGTATTTCTTCCTCTATGTGTAGTATTACCCTAACTAGTCCTCTCTTTCAGGCTTGCCTCTTGGATCTGGATGTGGCCAGTGATCTGCAATGTGATGTCATTTATGAGAAGATATAGCGGAGCCTTTCCAGGCCTCATTTCAGTGCGTTTACAGCACTTACGAATCAGACTGAATTATATCTCTTGATACGATGTCTAGATGAAAATAAATTATTATTGTATTTATTGAGTAATATTTCCAGCCCATATAACTGTTAGAGAATAAAAGAGAGCAGTTTCCACGTGACTGATAAAGGTTGGTAATACAGCTGTAGTATGAAGATGCCTTTGTACTGGAAGCTGGACAGGCAAATCATTAGCATATGGCTGTCATTGATTATGCAAGATCTCATAATCTAAAGTCTATCCGATATTAAAATATTGTATCCAATAAGCTGTAGAAGTAATAAATATTGCCCCCTATGAAAAACCTGATTTATCCAATTCATCCTGAAAGCTCCCAAAACTCCTTAAAAAGCTGAGCTAAAGCATCATACATTACAATGCATGGGCTCTTTGGGTTCCAAATTATTCCTCACAATGAAGCATACTGTGGACAGCAGCTGGTGCTTTACCTTGGTCTGTGTATGTGTCAGAATGTTTTGTTTGGTTAAAAAAATGTGAAGGACACTACTGTGCTTGGGGATCGCGCTGCTTGTTTTTACCCTGGGGTGGAGAAAAGGTTGATACTGAAATGTATTTATTTATTTTTCTATGAGTAGACAGGTGGTATTCAGTGCCCAGAAAAGCACTGTTTTCAAATCAGCAGTATGTGCCACTTACTTTGTGATAAGCCCATGGTGCCAACTGAACACATTTTCTAATACTATCATATTAAAGAAGATCTGTCAAATATAGTAAACAATGTCTTTATCAAAAAGATCATTCAGAAATAGGATTAGCGATCATTTGAAAACTTTGATCGCCCAGAACTTCTTACCATGTTGGCAGATTGAACAATCGCAATCAAGTCATCTCTTTTGTGCACATGGTCACTATGTCAAGTGTATCACGTTTCGATTGTTCTTTGTTTACAGATTGCGCAATGAAAAGACAGTTTTACAGATTGTTGTGTGTACCATAAAGCTAAAATAATAATAATAAAAAAAAAATGAAGTGCCTCATTGCCTTTGTGCTGTCACTAGTTCCTAGGGAATGGATTGGCTGAATTCTCTTGTATATTGGTTAGCACACATGATGGCTGTCTCCACTGTGAATAGGTGACAAGTATACTAAATCCCATACAATGAACTACACCATTCCAGAGCAAATGAGAACTATTTACCCAAGTCTCCGTTATAGCTATTAAAAGCTAGCACATATTAGTTCATTTTTTTTATTTATTGCTTACAAATAGTTTAAATAATGGGCAGTCTTTGGTAAAAATAAAAGCAATAAAGAATAAAATATTCACAATAACATTACATAAAGTATTGCACAAAACATTCTTCAATACACCGGAAATAATAAAGGAATGTTCAGGATCCTCAATGAGGAAATGATCTGTACAACATTCAGTGTTTTATCACCATCGTGTACGTCCAGCGTCTTCACAGTCCCACACATCACTGAACCGGTTAAAAGATGCCCCCTGTCCTTACAGTACATTAACATTGTAGGTCATATTCTAAAGAGAATGTAACCAAATAACATTTTTTAAATAAAACAGTGCAGCATTATCTTCTTATTTCTACACTTACTACAGCCACGGCCTCCCCAGTCTGTAAATGTCACATAAAATAAGAAAAAAAGACACAGGAGGAAAAGAAGTTCTCACTCAGCCCTCTATGGAAAAGAGGAAAATAATTAACATGTCTATTGTTACACAGACATTAGAAGTAGTGGTTCACTTTGTGCTGTCACAGGCTGTGCCAGCTTTCAGCTGCTCTAAATGTGTCCTCACTTCTGGACATAGTTCTACAAGAAGCACTTCCATCAGCACCTGAGGAGAAGAGACAAACAGCGCCATCAATCACAGCCTCACTGCATCTTTATTTTGCTTTGGGAGCAAAAACTGTGGCTAAAGTGGTTTAAAGACAAAATCCACCTAAAATAAATAAGACCGGCTCTCCCTGATGCGGCGGTTCCTTCAGTGCTCAAGAATAAACCCACCCCGAGCAGGAGAAAGGATCTACTGCTGGCACTGTGGATCCCTTCAGGTCGGTGGAGCGCAAGTAATGAACATTTACTTACATACACAACCCAAACTAAAAATGAATAAATAAAAATAGTACAATTTAGTTGCCTTAAAAGTCAATTTCCACTTTTAGTAGAGCGCCTATTAATTAGATATTGCCCCCATGTACTGCAAATACCCCCTCTCCCACATTACCAGGTGCCTAGTGCTTGCTCGCTCCCCAGCCCTCGGTGCAGGAGGACTAAGTCTGTCCGTAACCCAACAATAGAGCTCTATGGAGAATGTTATGCTATGGACAGCTCTGCAGTGTGATCATTTTCCCTGCAGCACAAACAATCACAATTTCACTTGAGTCAACTCTTGGCTTTAGCTAAAGAGGTGAGGGAATTGGACACCCCTTTTTACTTTATTTGGGGGCATATTTAAATAACAAAAACTAATGGTGGAGTTTTCTTTAAAGAGCATTAATTCCTGTAAGAACTGCTCCAGCCCGTTCCCAGCTTAGTCTGCATTAGCGTCCAACCCATGTAACTTACAATTTGAAGATTGGGCTTACGGTGCCCCATAAGCTGTGATACTGAAGACAACTGTATATTAGAATTGGTACTAATGCCAACAGCACATATTAACAAGTGTACATTTTTAAATATAAATTTTTGTTCAACATATGCACCATCTTAATGTTTTTTTCTCTATATTTAAGGAATAATAAAGTGTATATGATCTAAAGTCAGTATTACCCCTCAATAAACCAGGTCAGCTGAAGAGCCTTTACATGACAAGTTCTACAAACAGGCTTGAGAGATATTAGCCTAAGTCATTAATGCCCTTATACATATGAAACAACAACAAGTAAATAAAGGGTGTGAGATGAGGAAAACTGCTATGCTTACATAAAGCAGATGTTTATTGGCTTTGTGTTCTTGGAGTGCATTAAATATTTTAATTATACCATGACGGGCGTTCTGTTGTCCAACCAAGTTTTGAAGTGCATCTGAAACAGGTAGAAAATATGAATTGTAAAACATTATAATCTCCTCTATACAGATTCAGGCTTGTTCACACAAATGCACTGGAAAGAAAGGATAACAGTGCATGAAACTGTGTTTTAGCATATTTTCCACACTTTATTGTAGGGATGTGCACCGGCGACTTTTGGGGTCTCGTGTTTTGTATTCGGATTTTTGCGATGTTTTGGGTTCGGATTTGTTTCGCAAAACATCTTCCGAAAGGTTTTGGATTCGGATTTTTTTTGAAAAAAGCATAAAAAGTTCAAAAATCAGGTTTTTGGGCTTATTTTCACTCCTACGCTATTATTAACCTCAATAACATTCAATAACAAGCATTTCCACTAATTTACCGTGTATTCTGAACACCTCACAATATAGTTATTAGTCCAAAACGTTGCAACGAGGTATCTTTCTGGACTGTGTAGTGGAGTGGTCCCCACAATATAATAAGAAAACCATCAACTGGTATGAATCACACCGAATAATGTACCTGGACTGCGTAGAGGAGTGGGTCACCACAATATAAATTAAAAACCCTGAACTTGTATGATTCGCACCAATAAATGTATCTGGACTGTGTAGAGGAGTGGTCACCACAATATAGTTAAAAAACCCTCCACGGGTCTGAATTCCCAAAAAAAAGGTTCTGGACTGCGTAGTGGGGTGGCCCGGTACACAATTTTTTACCGGGGCCACAATATTATTAAAAAACCCTACACGGGTCTGAATTCCACCCAAAAAGTTTATGGACTGCGTAGTGTAGTGTTCCCCACAATATTATTTAAAAATTTTGCAGCAACTGTCAACGTTGTTTAATATCTGATACACCTCTATCTGGACTGCATAGTGGAGTGGCCCCGGTACCCAATTTGGTACCGGGGCCACAATACCTCCTCCAACCATTCATCATTGAGATCCCATCAAGTATGTTAAAGACAGACAGGGTCGAAGTGTTATTGGTTGACTTTGTAAACCAAAAAACTGTCCCTGTTGCACATAGTCGTGCAATGAAGACTGACTTTTTCATTTAAAGTCGGCGGGTTTACAAACACGCCTGATAGTAAATCTAGCCCTAAGTGTTTTTATATAAACCCTGTGTAACTCACTCGGACAATTGTTTTAAAATCTGGTCCTTGTTACTCAACCACACAGTCGTACTGTCAATAGCCGGTATATCCGCTGGCCAGATTTGGAATGTAAGATGCCAGAGTCTATCATTATCTGTTTGTAATAAATTTGTATATAAAAAATGTTCTGATTTTGTGAGAAATCAAAATATGTAATAAATTGTCTAAGGTAATAGGTGCTGGTCATTTTGTTTTATTTTATGTCAGTGTCATGAAAAAGTTTCGTACCTACAGGTACATATAAAATTGTTTATTGTCTAAGGAGTATTTACTGGATACTTGCTGAGAGTAGTATAAGGAGCCCCCAGGGTCAAACATATCCCTAATAGATACCTTTTGCATTTCCAGTCTAAATATTGTCTCTTAGCCCAGGTTTAAATGTACGGATACCCCATATTTTCGTATATTTGAGGACCAAATGAGTGTGATCCTGCTTCGTTTTTATAACAAGCTAAGCGTTAAATGTATCCCCTTAAGAGTACATTATGTTGCTTCAGCAATGATATAAGTGTGTAGGAACCAGTGGCAGCAGGGAGGTGAAGTGTGGAAGATGGGGTGTTTGGTAGCAGGGAGGGGGGAGTGTGGTAGATGAGGTGTCTGAAGGCAGGAGGGAAGGGGAGGCACTGAAAATCAGAGGTCAGGGGAGGGACCAGCCAGCAGGAAGAGCTATAGTACATGGGTAATGTAGCTCCACCCCCTTCTACAGAAACAAGGAAAAGTTTCTCATTCCAACAGGCCAGAACCAAGAAATAGAAATTCATGTAGGAATAATGAGTGCAATAGGCTAGGCCTTACTCTGTGGAAGTTGAGGGCTCCTGTCCCACAACCAGTGGTCCCTGACCTCCGGAGGCACAGACACCACCTTCTGACACCAAGGCAGCCCGCCCCTTCAGAGGGTGATGTCTTCCCCTTACTAAGGCAGAAACTACACTTGATTTTAGACAAAATCTTAGTCAATCTAAGCAGTTGACACATAAGTTGCGCAATAAAAATTGTGGTTGCTGGTTGGGAAAGTGCATGTCACTACGGTAAGGCAGCAACATTAGCAGTAGTCAATAAAGCAGGTCGTGGTTGTGAAATCCAAACGTATAAATACAATCATGAACAAAAGTATTGGTTTTCACAAAGTTTGGTGCTTCAGTTTTTTAGACCTTTTTGTCAGATGTTGCTATGGTATACTGAAGTAAAATTACAAGCATTTCATAAGTGTCAAAGGCTTTTATTTGCATAAACTTAATTTAATTGTCAAGAGTCAATATTTGCAGTGTTGAGCCTTCTTTTTGAAGACCTCTGCAACTCGCCCTGGCATGCTGTCAATCAACTTCTGGGCCACATACTGACTGATGGCCGCACATTCTTGCCTAATCAATGCTTGGAGTTTGTCAGAATTTGTGGTTTTCTGTTTGGCCACCCACCTCTTGAGGATTGACCACAAGGTCTCAATGGTATTAAGGTCTGGGAAGTTTCCTGGCCATGGACCCAAATTTACGATGTTCTGATCCCTGAGCCACTTAGTTATCAATTTTGCCTTATGGAAAGGTGCTTCATCATGCTGGAAAACGGCATTGTTCATCACCAAATTGTTCTTGGATGATTGGGAGAAGTTGCTCTTGGAGGATGTTTTGGTAACATTCTTTAGTCATGGCTGTGTTCTTAGGCAATATTGTGAGCCCACTCCATTGCCTGAGAAGCAACCCCACACATGAATGGTCTCCGGATGCTTTACTGTTGTCATGACACAGGACTGGTAGAGCATTGTAAATGCACTGATAGTTAAGAATCATTTTCAATAACACCATTGCCCTGGTGCAAATAGAAACAATGTAAAGGGGGCATATTCACAATAAGTTGGGGCTGTGGTCAAGCCACAAGGGTGTATGCCACATTTTCTGGGGGGAATGCCTAGCGATTCTAAAGTACAAAGTTAACCCCAAGTCC
The DNA here is from genome assembly GCF_038048845.1 of Mixophyes fleayi. Taxonomy (NCBI): domain Eukaryota; kingdom Metazoa; phylum Chordata; class Amphibia; order Anura; family Limnodynastidae; genus Mixophyes; species Mixophyes fleayi. The sequence continues at coordinate 75,195,346 of NC_134402.1, forward strand.
CTCACCTAAATGAACCATGCAGTGTCAGTTTGCATGGCACTTATTAACCTTGATGATCAAGACATACCTCACAAAACTCCCAGCAAAGGGAAATGACTGCTGAGAATTCCCCTCCAATCAGGATTTTCCCTCCTAAATTGGTATAATGTTTAAAACACACTTGTAAATGTATCTAAACGTGAACACAATAAAACAAACATTTTTACACATTTTACAACCACCAGTAAGTAGGCAGGCTTAGTATGCACTTTGTGATGTAAAGGCATACTACTATATACTATATCGCCGTGCTAATGTAACCCATCATCTTCATGGCCATACAGGAATGGGGTTGTGCCGTCCTCCCCTGTACAGGGTTAGGTGGTCTTGTGAGCGCACTGAGGGCGGGTGACCCATATGTACAGTCTGCTGTAAGCAGTGAGCGGTGATGTCAGCCACAGTACGGTTACTGGAGACACATAAAATGCTTAACGGCCGATAACCTTTCCTTACATTATACTCTTATCGTTTTAACCATAACCATAATAAAGACACGACAACTTAAGTATGGGGAAAGTAACACTGGATTTATTGCCAGGTATGGTGGTGGAGAAATAGCAGTCCGAGTCGACATCCGCCAGGCCAACCAGGATGCCCCAAGCCTTCCAGGGGGCATCCGCAAACGGGGGACAACCACACACCCCAAGGTGCACATATCTACCTAAACGGGGCTACCACCCCGGGCACTACAGAACCCTCCCCTTTTCTAGGCTAACGGAAGCAACCACAAGTCAACCCGGTCGGGAAGTACTTGTACCGAGACTAATAGCCTATTCCATTTGAAAACAGGTGGGTTAAGCGTGCCCGATACCGTCATGTGCCCTTACCACTGGCCGTCGACTGTACTGTGATTTCCGGCCACGCCCGGATCCTCAAGAGCCGCGGCCCACCACCACACCTAAAGAAATCACGCTAAGCCTTTATAAATATCCTCAAAAAACAAATGCATGCCTTCCTCCTTCAGATGAACACCATCAGACCGATAGAGACCAGGACTCTGAAAACGTATAAGAGGATGTTGTATACGCACTCCACCATAAAGCAAGTGAAATGAGCAGTCACCGAGTTCACCTTCTTCCGTACCTCGTCAGCCACTCTGCCTTCCTTAAAATGTCTCCAAGACAACCTAGGCACTATATCCGACCAGCATATTAACAGGTCAGGCCAGGAGGCACGGACCCAAGCCAACTCCGACTGAATTACAAACTCCAAATCCACGGTCCTACCTATCCCCGAGTCGTTTCCTCCCCGATGAATAACCAACACATGAGGCACAACACTTTTATCAATCTCGTTAACTAACAACCTACGAAAACCCATCCATCTTAAACCCCTCTGACCAATCCACTGAACCACAACCGACCCCGGAATAGCTGAAGTATCACCTATAGCCCTATGCAAAGCAGCCCAATGCACATACAAGTGTCCCAACACCCAGATCAGCCGCGGGGTCCTGTGTTCTGTAAAAAAGGGGGTCAGTGAAAAACAAGATCCATGTTAGCATCACATACCAGCAACACTTTTCAGCAGCTGGAAATAGAAAAATTAAGAAGAAGAAAAAAGAAAGGACCAGCATGTCCCCAAGATTCTATCCTGCACATCCATAACAGGCAACTCAGCAGTCCACCACACAAGGGGTACGCATTCAAACAAGTAGAAGAAGGAAACAAAGAGGGGAGCTGAAACACAAGCGAGGGTAAAACCATTAAAACCTCATGGAGCCAACAAGCCAATCATGGCCCCACTTTAGAGGGAAAAAACGGACAAAACCCTCGCGCCCTGCTTCCAAAAGCATGAGCAGCCGAAGCCCTGTGAATCCGCCCGCAGCTTCAGATCAGGAGAGGAGAAATTCAGGAAAGAAGAGGGTCACAAATAAAGTTTGTAGACATTAGTTTTCCACCTCCTAGTTCTTTATATGGCGGGCTCTGACGGCCCTGCAACCGCATCAGATGTAGCGGCACCAATCCAAAATGAATGCGTGCCAAACCGCTCACAAGCTAGACCCACAGCCGTCAATGTGTTTTTAAACACCACAGAAAACTGTTACCTGGTGAGAGGCGAACCATCACCATGCACCAACCAAGGTAGAGTCCCACTCGGTCTAAAAGGAGGCAAATTGGCTGATTATCACAATAGGGCAAACAGAGCAACCAACCCTTGGGACCATTGTAATCCTGCGCCCCCACTGGTCAGATTTGGATTTCCTCACCTTACAGCCCAGCGAGCTGTTAGATATTACCACGTGTTGCCCGAGCATGCCTAACAGGGGGGAAGCCCGAAAGGAAGAACTAGCTCACTCACCCGCAGCGCCAAAGTATAACCTCACAAATGGTGCGCGAAACAAAGCGACCTCGTAGCTGTCCCGAGCAATATCCGGGATTGCGGCCCACATACTGCCTAACAAAGGGTCACTAATAGGCCTTCTCTGGTCCGGAGGATCCTGTCTTTCTCTCGCCCAACCCCTGCGGACTTTAGAGATTAAAAACTTTTGTATAATCTATCTCCCCTTTCATCGTCCTCAATCGGGGTTACCAGGTGTTACCTCGCTCGAACCTTCACGGCCCTAGACACAGCCAAAATTCTGGCGTAAACCACTTCCCTTCGCAACTTAGCGAAGAATTAACTTCCCACCGGAGACCCTGACATAGTTGCTCAGAATTACTGGATTGACAACCCAGCCCCAACTAATCCTATCATACGCCATGCCCTCCTTCAGCAGTATCCTGGCCCGGCTTCGGACAAATGCACCACTCCTGCCAAGTAACACGATACTTTGTCCGTATTACAGGATCACGGGCTGAATCGGTCAACCCTCCCTGTCGCTGGACAACCTGCCAGACCTAAATGTGCGTGCCTGTGAGCAGATGCCATAGGACAATGGTGCAATATCAACCTGTTCAACCGAGAAATCAGCGAGGGCGAAGTATCCTGTTACAGCCTAATTGCCCTGCCCTACTCAGGTGTTATCACACTATAACAAACCATCTGTTTCCCAACTAGCCTGTCCTCCAACGCACCCAGCTCCCAATATTGAGAAAGTCCCCAGGGGGACTAAGCTATCAGCCCAGTCGGACCGCCCCAATTGCCGGACCAAGATGCAGCACATCCCTCCACGACAATGACGACCCCCACACTCTTACCTGCACTCTCGTAAACCTTGCAGGAACAGATCCCAACTAAGAAACACTCCCGGGTCTCAGTATCACAATGGATACTACCTCAAGGGAGCCTGCACCCTGCTTTAGACCCCTCCACTTCCGACACTTGGCGATCCCCAGGATGGAATAAGCCTGCTCCAAAGTTACTCCCTAGAACTCAAGCACCTCAGCTATCCACTGGCCCAGCTTCATAAACCTGCCTAAGGTGAGCCTACAAGGCTCGGGAACTTGTCTATCTTGATGCCCAAGTCCACACGCTATATTTTCATACCTTCCAACTTCCGGCCCGTGACTGGGACACCACTTGAAGCGAAACAAGCCCCTACCTAAAGCAAAATTTCCTTGCCTATTGAGCACTTACTGGGTTCCCTGCCCAGAAAATCTTTCAAGTAACGAGCGATGCCCCGATGGCCTGTGCCTGCACAGCCAAACCGGTGTAGGAGCGATCGGGCACCTAAATAAACCAGCAGGAGACTGCGTATACCTTAGGTAAGCACTAATTCCGACTACCTCTTGCCGGACCTCCCCCTACGTCTAGCACAGCTTCACAGATCGTTACACCACATTGCAGAACTTCTCAGGGAGCGTAATTCGCTGCCGCACCCTGCGGCCATAACGGGTGCTGCATCAGCCCAAACTGTCCTGCCCCTGCTTAGGAACCACCGTAACGGGAAACCACCGAGGCCCGGCAAGTGAGGGATTTGGCACATCCGCCCCAGCGCAAACTGCCCGTGAACTTTGCCGGATAAAACCTCATGAACTAAACTGGAGGGTTTCAAGAGTGCTCCAGCGGTCACCTAGACCTACCCTAACGATAGCACATCACTTCTAACTGGAGTGTGTACCGCTCAAGCCATTGGCTCATGTGAACCACCCTAATTGGTACCCCTACCTTCAGTAGGGCCAGAGGGGGGGGCTGATTCCTCGTTCCTGCCCACTGCCTGACTTGTCACCATGCTATATCGGGGTATCCGTGCAAGTATAAACTCTAACCTAGTGAAATCAAGGCAATGCTAGAGCACCATTCCCACCCCTGTGCAATGAGAACCTCCATAACACCAGACCGTCGACTCAGCGCCCGATAATCTTCGCATGTTACCAATTGCTTGCGCAAATACTTAACAAGTTTCTGAGGGAAGTCCCCGGAGCTAAAGATGCCAAACTGAAATACAACTATCAGAACAAAGGCTGTAACCAAGTATTTCATACATATTAATCTCACCTTGCAAAATGGAAACCGCCCTTTACGGCCGCCAACTGGCCTTCCACTGTTGAATGTGCTGAGGTATGTCCGTCACAGCTCACAGACCCGTCAAACCGGTCAACTAAGGCTGCTCCGGCATTCCCCTTCCTCATAGCAGATCCCATCCCTATGACCTGCATCTGTTACCAGTACAAAATGAAGTGTAAGAAATATGCATACATATACTGATATACTCAGAGTACCTGGAGATGTGACCGTACGAAAATATACATTACAATTATATTACGGACAGTCAACCATCACATACAATTCCCTATAAGTTCAGCAGAGATTCTGATACACACTTGCAAATCCTGTCACCAAGGCATTAATGAGCAGTCTATTGATATGATCCCCAATGGGCTCGTCCCAACCTGTTGTATAAGCAATTGGCTCATGTAAACTGATATATGGTACTGAAATGGGTAGAGATTACACATCCAGGACACTGACTCTGCTGGCATTAAGCAGAGGTGTAGCGTCACAAGAGCTTACACCTGTGCTAGAGGGGGAGGGGTGTTGGCAGAAAAAATTGCGACAGGCCCTGCATGGGGCAGACACCCCTTCCCCCGCATGCAGACCGTGGGCGCACTGAAATCCGTGGTCACCGCTCTCAGTGAGGGGGGAGCACAACCTTATTAAGTGTTTGCAAATCAGTATCCCCCTTCAAAACCATAGACGGGGACAGACTAAATAGCATCCCACTGTATGAAAGCTATAAGGCAATACCTTAAACAAAAAGGTCCGTGAAAATAAACCCCTTTATATTGACCTTGAGGTAAATACATAAAACAGTTCACCTGTCCCTTTATTGCCATGAGCTATGTGTCTGTCTGGATGAACAAATAAAATGAGGCAAGTAGAAAAAACCCAGGCTGTGTGCAACAGGCTTCTGAGCTGAATCTGTCTGTGCCTGCATTATCTAAATGGATACATAAGAGCTGGTGGGGGAAGGGAATCCTTGTTGCAAGTTGAGTGCAAAGTTTGATATCACATAACATCTTAATTAATCTGCACATGCCCACACCTGTATTCTATAACCACTGACCCACATATGACTGAATAGCTGGCAGGGAGAAGAAAAAGCACAGAGGAAAATAATGAAGACTAGCCTGGGGTTATAAATATTAGCTGAAAACAAAAACCCTCTTGAAAAATACCATAGCGATCATAACTATACAGCCATAATAGCACACCTAACTCTGTGCATACTGCAGCCCAACATCTGAACTCAATCAAAGTACAATCTAGTGTGAAAACTCTAAGGAAGAGGAGCTGACTTGAAAGAGGGCAAGAACATACAGTTATGTGGAACTAAACAGGGAGGAAAACTAAGGAAAGGAAAAAAATAAAATAAAATAAAAATATAAAGCAGCTAAGACTGGAGAGGTAGAGAATAAGGAAGGGAAAAATAACTATACTAAAGGGAGAAAGACACAGAATGTGAAATCAATGAAAAATGCAGCAGGGACAGACAGAGAAATCTAGGAGTACTCATCCAATGTCCAGCAGCCTTGAGAGAAAGATTCTTTTCCGCCCATTCCAGATATAACTTCCATAACTCCTCCCCATGACTCATCCGGACCTCATGAGCAGACCACACAAATTAACCCCCAGAGTACCAATAGAGTTCAATACAGCCTTAGCTTTTATTATCCTTCGAGCTTAGATACAGCCCTCTGTTCTTATAACCCAGTGACCAGCAGCATCTCGGGAGCATCATCCCCGGTTACTAGACAATCCATTATTATGTCACACAAGAAAACGCCACAAAGGGTTGCTAGGGAACGATCAAATAAATAGCGCCCATGTGACACAGCTCGACCTATTGCCTGGCAGACACGCGTGGGTGAGAGACCTGAGAAGTTCTGCAGCAGACAGTTAGATACTTTATATTGAGAAGTTGTATTGGTTGTATGTCGTGAAGGAAGAAGGTGTGTATATTATTATAGTGTATTTGCCAGATATGGAGAACGTGTAGCTTTTTCAGCTGGGGTGGAACTACAAGTCCTGTTAGCCTGAGGACAATATGCTTTGCAGTTCCTTTATATCTGGAGAGCCACGTGACGTTAATGTCTAACTAGACCAATTAGTTCCAACTTTGTGTGTGCAGGTCAGAGAGGGGGAATTACATTTTAAATTTGTCCAGCTGGGATTAAATGGTATAATTTTAGAGCCGTCACCTTAGTCCCAGAGACAATTACAGTTAATCATCATAATAATAATAATATTTATTATTATTATTATTATTATTATTATTATTATTATTATTATTATTATTATACTAATATTTTATAATGTCAGTTTTGGCCTGACTTTCCATCTGGTGATATAAAGCAGGAGCACAGTTTTAGGCAATACTTATCAAATAGTGCAAACACTGAGTTAAAGGCTTTCTGCGTAAGTAACACATTATATATTTGTCTGCATTGGTTCAGGTTTAGTGCAGGTACAACAGAGAAGGAATTAATGTTTATCACATCTTGCTAATTGTTGTTTCTAAATGTCATAATGAATTGTTACAACCAAACTCATTTTACAAGCTTATAGAGGTTGGTGACAACTACATCATCATCATTTATTTATATAGCGCCAACATATTCCGTAGCGCTTTACAATTGGGGTACAGTAATCAGACCTGATTAGTAGTAAAAATGTTATGTTACCTCATAGATGCCTACTATTCCGGAATGTCCGGGAGACTCCCAAAGATGCCCCCTTCTACTCCCAGAGTAGAAGGGGACAACTTGTTTCTTATCTCACAGAACATTGCGACACATGTATGGTTCAATAATGTCAAGCTGTTGTACCTGTCCAGAAAGAGTATTTTGTCATTTTATTTCTATACCTAATTGCTTTAGCTGTCATACAAAGAAGAAATATTTTCTTTATTTGCTGCGTAAGATGGAAACCTTTCTTACAAGATGAAGATGGGGAAGCTCACATTGTGGGGCTATGTGCAGGCAATATAGCAGGAATATACACCAATCAGCCACAACATTAAAACCACAGACAAGTAAAGGGAATAACATTGATTTTCTTGTTACAGTGGCACCTGTCTAGGGGTGGGATATAGCCTTTCTGGTCCAATCTCACAGAACAGCAACTGTAGCACAAATTATTGAAAAAGTTAATGCTGGCTATGATAGTAAGGTGTCATTACACACAGCCCATCGCAGCTTGCCTACATTGGGCATGTGAGCACCAGAACTGGACCATGGAGCAATGGAAGAAGGTGTCCTGGTCTGATGAATCACGGTTTTCCTTTACATCATGTGGACGGCTGTTTGCGTGTGCTTTGTTTACCTGGAGAAGAGATGGCACCAGGATGCACTATGGGAAGAGTGCAAACCACCGGAGGCAGTGTGATGCTCTGGGCAATGTTCTGCTGGGGAAACTATGATGCTGCCATTTATGTGGATGTTACTTTGACACTTAGCACCTAACTAAACATTGTTACAGACCAAGTACACCTCTTCATGGCAACAGTATTCCCTGATGGCAATGGCCTCTTTCAGCAGGATAATGTACCCTGCGACACTGCAAACATTGTTCATGAATGGGTTGAGGAACATGACAAAGAGTTCAAGGTGTTGACTCGGCCTCCAAGTTCCCCACATCGCAATCCGATTGAGCATCTGTAGGATGTGCTGGAAAAGCAAGTGTCAGGCACCGTCTCCGCACTGACACTTGGTGCAGGATACGGACGCCTGCACCTTCCAAGCAACCATGTCCTGTGGGTCGCCACCAATATCGTCAAGGAGGTTCTCTCTCGACTACGTTCCAACCACCTTTACTGCAAACTGGAGAAGTGTGTCTTTGAAGCCTCTCAGGTCCACTTCCTGGGATATATTGTGTCCGGTGCTGGTCTTTCCATGGATCCTGGGAAAGTGGCTGCCATTCTCAATTGGCCACAACCATTGGGCCTTAAGGCGATCCAACGCTTTATTGGCTTCGCCAATTATTATCGGCACTTTATCCAAGACTTTTCAACTCTCATATCTCCTATTACTGCTCTCACCCGCAAGGGAGCAGCAAAATCATGGTCTGCCGAAGCCCTCAGTGCCTTCCAGTCATTAAAAAGGGTGTTCTCCTCCGCCCCTATTTTGCTACAACCAGACTTGTCTCGGCCTTTCTTTGTTGAAGTTGATGCATCCTCCATTGGCATAGGAGCCATTCTTTCACAGAAAGATTCCGATGGAAAGTTTCATCCCTGTGGTTTCTGTCCTCGAAGATTTACCTCCAGCGAATTAAACTATGGTATCGGGGATAAAGAGTTATTGGCCATCAAAACAGCACTAGAGGAGTGGAGACATTTGCTAGAGGGGGCTGAGCATCCTGTTACTGTCTACACGGACCATAAGAACTTAACGTACTTGCAAACAGTTCAGTGTCTGAACCCACGTCAGGCCCGCTGGTCCTTGTTTTTTGCCCGTTTTAATCTCCTTTTGACCTGGGGTTAAGAATATCAGGGTGGATGCTCTCTTCCGGTCATTTGATGATAAAGATCTTCAACCCGCCCCCACCCCCAGAACCATCTTGGATCCTACTACCATTGTGGCCCTCACCAGAACTTCAACCAATGTTCCTCCTCCTGGTCACTCCTTTCTCACTTCCAGGCTTCGGCCTAAGGCTCTCAAGTGGGCCCATGATTCTCTGTTTGCCGGGCATGCGGGTGTCAAGAAGACCTTCTTGTTGATTTCTAGGCATTATTGGTGGCCCTCTATCCGGGCGGACGTTAAGGCCTATGTTGCCGCTTGTGGAATCTGTGCCAGACACAAAACACCTAGGCAGTCTCCTGCAGGACCCTTGGTACCACTTCCTATTCCAGAGAGACCATGGACTAGTATTTCTATGGATTTGGTCACTGATTTACCAGCTAGCCATGGATTCAATACTATCTGGCTGGTAGTGGATAGATTTTCCAAGTTGGCACATTTCATACCTCTCAAGGGACTTCCTTCGGCTTCTATCCTTGCTAACCTCTTCATCAAGGAGATTTTCCGTCTTCACGGCTGTCCCCAGGATATTATCTCGGATAGAGGAGTACAGTTTGTGTCCAAGTTCTGGAGAGAGTTGGGGGTCAAACTAAAGTTTTCCTCATGGTACCACCCTCAAACCAACGGCCAAACGGAGACTGTCAACCAAGACTTGGAACAATTTCTCAGGACCTACTCTTCGGGCAATCAGGCTGAATGGAGTCGTTTCTTGTGTTGGGCAGAATTTGCTCATAATAACCAGGTGCATGTATCTACTCGTTCATCTTCATTTTTTCTTACCTATGGGTTTCACCCTCTCCTTCCTGAACTTTCCCAACCTGGTTCAGCACTTCCGGCCGTGCAGAATCTCATTCAGGACTTTTCTCAAATATGGTCTCGGGGAAGTGCAAATTATTGGAATCCTCCCGCCGTTACAAAGCTAGCGCCGATCGTCGCCGTAGACTAGTCCCCAGACTTCGAGTTGGGGACAAAGTGTAGTTATCCACAAGGAATTTAAGACTTCGAGTTCCCACCATGCAGCTCGGACCTTTTCAAATAACTCAAGTTATAAATCCCATGACATTCAAACTCCTTCCTCCATCACTCAAGATTCACAATGTGTTTCATATTGCTCTACTTAAACCCCTCGTTCTCAACAGATTTGTCAAAAGATCCCCACCCCCAGTAAACACTGATCATGGGGAGGAATATGAGATCAATCAGATTCTGGATTTCCGGATCTCCAGGGGTCGCCACCAATATCTTGTTGACTGGAGGGGTTATGGCCCCGAGGAGAGATGTTGGATCGATGTACAAGAGATACATGCCCCTCGTTTATTGGCCAAATTCAAGAAGGAGAGAGAGGTGACCTTGCAAGCCCTGAAAAAGAAGAAAGGGGAGAGTACTGTCAGGCACCGTCTCCGCACTGACACTTGGTGCAGGAGACGGACGCCTGCACCTCCTAAGCAACCACGTCCTGTTGCCTAGCAGCGGGACGCTATCTCTGCTCACCTGTCTGCAGCCAGCATGTCTTACCGCCAAAATCTCCCTAACCCTATCAGGAGGCACCTTAGGGTATATAAGGCAGCCTCTGACACATGTCTAGTGCCAGAGTATTTTGTCTTCTGCCTTGCTCCAGCGTTTGTTCCTGTGTTGCTGTTATTTGGATTCTGACCCCGGCTTTGTTCCTGACTTCTCCTCGGTTCCTGAAAACCAGGGGTGTGTTAGACTCCGCGCCTCAGTACTCAGTAGCGCCAACTGCTGGCAGTTATCATCAATTCCACCTAGTGATTCTGACAGCAAGTCAATATTGGGCAGGTTTTTATATATATATATAATATAAATGTCTAGTGGCTTGTGTTAGTCTGTCTGTGTGTGTGTGTAAAAAATAAAACCAAGCTGCAGCTCTACCTGCTGGGCGGAGTTATACACTGACCTACTAAATTCTTAGTGTGTGTGGAAAAAATTTTCAGAAAGGGCTGAAATTTGGTATATTAAGATGTTTTTAATTTGTTCATTTAATTTGTTAATTGTTAAAAGTGTTTATAAAGATTTTAAAATATATATATATATTTCTTGAAGGAGAAGTGACAGTTGGGAGTGGTTGGTGGTTGCCGGGGGTGACAGTGGGGAGTGGTTGGTGGTTGCCGGGGGTGACAGTGGTTGGTGGTTGAGGCCTGGGCTATGGCCCAAATGCATGACAAGAACCTTTTTAACACCTTAAGTAGCTTGATTTGACTAGAATGCATGAGTATCATGCACGGGTTAACTTGTGTGTATATATATATATATATATATAAAACCCCAAAAGGACAAGGAGTATAAGTATTATGAAATGGCAAGTCCAATCAATGAGAAGGTGAAGAAGATTACCAAAGAATATGGACACAATCTGACAACCCGCTCTACTGATTAAGATCTAATGGGATTAGTGTAAATTGAAAGTCATAATGAAAAAAGAAAAATTACATGTCAGTACCTAATTGTCTATAGAGAGATCAGGTAGTGGATTCAAACACCCTAAGGATATTATCTTGTGTATCTGTGGGTAACGACTATATAAGGACCCCGTGTAGAATAAAATTTATTAAATGTTATCCCAAAAGTTGAGTTTAGAAAAGATAGGATCTTATTCCAAAATTGGGATATATTTTGTGCCTGATAGAAACCCAATGAAGTGTTTTAATTTCTACTTCCTGTAGTTGTGCTGAGGTGACGCATCTCAGAATTTTATTTTCAGACAGGTGATTTTAATGTTGTGTCTGTTCGGTGTATATCACTCTCCCTTTGGTGGATAGGGATGGATCTGGTTTTATAACCTGTTATTCTCTTCCTAATGTAAGTTGTTTGTCATTTCTTTGTATTGTCACTGGTGTATGGGTAAAATACAGGATATTTAAAGTAAACACGTTTCCTGTCACCCTGTAGGATACAGTTTATATGAACTGTTTATGTTCATTCTCTTTGTACGTTGTCTTTCAACCTTCCAGAGCAGAGAGTGTTGGGTACGATATGGCGACGGTGAAGATGTCGATAGTTATACTGTTGACACCAAAATGGTAATGGTGTAAATGTCCCCATATTCATTCTGCTCCCTCAGCCCAGGACGAAGGTGCTCCAGCTGGCATGTGTGGTGCCCTTCAGCCCTGACACTCACGATCAGCCATTCTTTGTTACTACAGATGAGTAAACTAGACCCCTCAGCACTCTTCTTGTCGTGCTCAGTCATAAGATTCTTATTTATAAGTGTTTCAGTGATGCAGGATTTTTGCTTCTTTCTATGTTTTTTAGCTACTCTTAGCACTTTAGAACAAATTAATACCAAATGATTGAGCAACACCATTTTCTTTTTGTAGTTTGAACAAAAACCTTTTATTTTTATTATTTTTCAGAGGGAAAGGAACAGATAATAAATCATTGTACTCAAACAAATACAAAGAATACAGTGAAATAAACAATGAAAAAGAGAAGAAAAAATATAAAAAATTTTTTTATATATATATATATATATATATAGCTTATATATAATTTCCAATACCGGAATATGGGATGCTAGTTTGGAGAAGGGAAGGGAGGGGAGGAGAAAGTGAGAAATTTTGTGAGTAATATTATAGAACAAACCATCTATTTATTAAACTACGAAACATTAACGTGAAGCATAAATAAAGGACAGAGCACGGGAGCAGCATACTGTTGATAAAGAAGGTCTCTCCCTCTCTCCCTCCCCAAGGAAAACCATATTTAGAGAGTCCCAAGCATTCTGGGTAAATGTTCGTATAGCTATAATTGGAATTTGGAGGGAAAATAGTGAAATAGTTGGTTGCACATTTTATTGTTTGTTTCTCACAGTGTGGAGAATGAAGAAACTGAGCTCTGAGTCTCTGTCCAAGAGACGAGAAGGAGGCATCTTGTATAGTGTCAGCCAGATGCCTGGTTTCCCTCTGGAGAAGGTGGAAGGTGAAATATATTCAGGTAAAACAAGTGTTGTACTAGAGGGTGAATTGTAATGTCTTACCTCAGCATAATATAAATAACAGGAAGTTCTTCTGCTAAAGTCTGTCCCACATCCCAAAACGTGTCAGTTCAGAGCATATCATTAATCACTTACTGTCTTTTATTATAAGCGCAGAACTGAGACTGAGATTAGACAGTTGATTTAACTCTTTATGTATCATCAGTTTCCTGCCGGCTGCATTACCTTCTGGCTGTGTTTTGGTCCATATTACCTTCACATCACTCTGAGGAGGATTATATTTATTATATTTGTTACAAGCCTAAAATTTCATCCCTTTCAAGTATGATGACCGGCTATTTACAGGGATGTCAGATGATGCAAAATGAATGCAAATATACATATATTTCTAACATTCATAGATGGTTTATGTCTCATACCCATTATTAAATAGGAACAACATAAAAATGTGGTTAAGAATAATAGCTATATAAACAGGAATAAATGCTCAGAAAACCGTACATAACCAGATTACAGTGCTACTACTATCAGCTGTAATAAAACCTATAAACTTACATTAGACAGATAAAAGCTAACTGTTGATTGGCAGCTGGGTATCAAGTGCAAATTCTGCATCTGAAGGAAATATTAGTGTTCTATTTCAAAGAGGACCACATCGTGTTTAGCGGAAGGTGCGTTGTCCAGTATGTATGTCCTATAAAGCCCTGGGAGAGAGCATAAAAATATCACTAAACACTACATGAAAATGCAAAATGTCGGTAGCATAGATGTAGGAGATAGCAACGTTTTTTATCTGTGTGGAGTACACACTTGAATCCAAATGATGGTAAATAAGACCTGACACAATGTTACAAAGATAGTCTGGAATTTTTCAGTGTACTTGTGTCTGTGTGTAGACCTCATGGGAAAAAAAATGACTAGACATGAACAGCAGGTTAACATGAAAGATACAATAAAATCTGGTGTTTCCGCACCGGAAAGCCTCCCTCCCCTGTCTTATAGGAAAATAGGATGGTCGTCAGCCACAATTCTCAATTTATACCATGATGTTGAAAAGAAACATCAATAATTCTCTGTCTTAATATCAGGTTGAAGTGAGTAAAAGTAGCTCTCCCACATTTCGAAAAACATCTTGGGGTATATTTACTAAACTGCGGGTTTAAAAAAGTGGAGATGTTGCCTATAGCAACCAATCAGATTCTTGTTATTTATTTAGTACATTCTACAAAATGACAGCTAGAATCTGATTGGTTGCTCTAGGCAACATCTGCACTTTTTTAAACCCGCAGTTTAGTAAATATACCCCCTTGACTTTGCGAGCGAAGAAATTCAGTTATTGCTTTTTCATGTCTCAGGCTCAAATCTACCTGGGCCTCCAGCTGATTTGCCTAAACATTCTCATTCTTTATACTTTTTTGCTACCAGCGTTTATAAAGATACCGTTTCAGTATGAGAATGGCGTGAGTGCGGTTATTTTGGTGTTACATTTCACATAGCCTCTAAGGGACAGCAAGGAGAAGCTACTGCAGCATCCTGCACTACAATCCAGAGGTCATCTAACAGGTGAAGCTGAGGATTAGCTCACCATGCCAGAGGCACTGGAAGGAGGTATAGTTTAAAGAGGACCGGTGCTTCCTTACATTCTATGCATTTTAAGGTCGCCAAGTCCAAAACTGTCCTCTATGTTAGAACATACTTGCCAACTTATGGCAAGTATGATCCGGGAGCCTGCCGGGGAAGGTGGGCGTGCAGGGGGCAGGGCCCCGAAAATCGTGTCAAACGCCGCGATTCCCGGTGAATCGCAGCGTTTTGGACCTAAATCTGCCCACTTCACTAGGAAGTGGGGAGATCCGGGAGATTGCCACACTCTCCCAGGAGTCCGTGAGACTCACTCGAAATGCGGGAGTCTCCCGGACATTCCGGGAGAGTTGGCAAGTATGTGTTAGAAGTTAGACTGTGGAGAGAGCTTGATAATGGAGAATTGGTTGAAGATTTGGTATGCTACTCTCAGGAGTTTGCTTAATGTTTCACATGTAGATGGCAATAAGGTTCTGCTATGGTTCCCTGGTATAGAATTATCCCTTCTGGTTGGTGAATGTGGTCAGGAGGGCACCAAGTACCATATTTACAGGAGGTTTCCTATAGTCTATAGATTTTGGACGCACATTTACTATATGATAGATTTGATTACTCCGCTGAAACTTCCTAAGTGTCCATCAGAGACGTTACTAAATAAAGCTATAGCATAGGTGCCTAAATATACTCATTCTAAAGTTATTTCAGATTTCCTCCAGCCAGGCTATCGCTAAAATGGGGGAAATTGTAAACAATTAATATTAATCTCGCTTAGACTAAGATAACATTAAAAAAAAACAACTATATATATTATATATGTATACATCTTAGTTAATGTTTGGAATAGTTATTGTTTGATTTTCCCACCTAATATGGAGTAGTGAGTAATTATTGCTCCGACTTTAATATTGTAATATATTCTAAGACCTCTGTCTCATATACTAAAGTCTGTACATAATCTTCTTGTTGTAAACTTTACAAACACTTATTGGAACAGGAAATAGAACTCACACATGTTTGTATCCATTGTTCTGTCAGGTAATCGACGTGCTGAATTACTAGAATTAGCAGAATGTTATTTAAAAGGAAGAATTAAGGAAGGGGCCAATATGCCAGCTTTCCTTCTTGGGCAACTCTACTTTGAAGAGGTAAGACATTTCCATTATGTGGAAGGAATATCAGTAATGAAATACTAATCAGATGGGTGTCAAAAGTATCTAACTATATCGAAAGTAGTGGCCAAGGTGCAATTCAGCTTTGAAATGGAGACAGAGGGGATGCCCTACTCCACTGCCACCTCGTCCCCGATAATGAAGAGGTTCAGCTGGCATGTGTATGTTATGGACGGAGAGGGAGCGCGTCCAGACCGAATAGACTGATTTACTACCTGCATCTCCTACACTTAGTGAAGTTCCCCAATGTCCCTATTAGTAGTTCCCTGGTGACCATTCGACCAGTTTAACTTTCACGAATTGGAAGGGAACCTATTATGTTCCCTCCCTCATGTGTTCAATATGGTTTAACAGCAGAATTGTTTAATGTGTTCCCCCCACTATGTACCCCCTCAACCCTTCCCCCTTTTAATTTTGTGTCCTTTCCTTACCCCCCCATCCCTTTCTACTTTCTGTACCCCATAATTTTTGAAAAATTAATAATAAAAATACTATTGAAGTTAAAAAAAGTATCTAACTAGCCATATACAATTTTTTTTATATTTATCTTGATTAAAAAGTAAATTCTAATTTTATGAATGTTGTTTGCAAAAATTAGAAATGTTATTTAAAACCCTGATATAGGCTTTCTAAAACATGTTGTGGCCACGTGCCCAAGTTGGAGCCTGCATTTAGTGATCGTTCACACCTACTCACTGTTAATGTGTTTTTCTCCCATTAACAGACACCTGAGAACCACATTAAAAATAGGATGAATGTTTTTTTTTTTTACCACCGTTGCAGGTGTATTTTAAATTTTAGAAGGTGCATTGACCTATTTCTCATTCATTAACGAGGTTGTATTGGTAAAAGCACAACATCTGAGAAACGCGTGGCGAATGTATCACAAAGCCATGTATAAATCACACGTTAGTTTTATTCGTTTTACCCATTTCCCCAGCGCATGTGTGTGAATGACCTCTTATTGCTGCATCTCCTTCAGAAAGCTTCACTGCAGATGAGATTAGGTTATACTTCCCTAACTATTTTCTTCTGGTTTCTTTCTATTCATTTCATCATTTCTATATTTCCTCCTTTTCTCTTTCATCATGAGAAATTTGCATTGCTTTCTTAAGTTGTAATATATTTTACTCTGTTTTGGCTCCTTATTACTTCAACTCCAAATGTCATTTTTTTGTATTTTCCGCTCCAGAGATAGACACAACGAGCAGCGTAATTTCATTCTGCTTCTCTACTTTGGTGTCTTGTAGGGATGGTATGAAGATGCTTTATTGCAGTTTGAGAAGATTAAAGCTGAGGATTATCAGGCTCTATATCAGGCTGGAGTGATGCACTATGATGGTCTAGGAACTCCTGAAGATCAAGTACGTATCAACAGAAGTCCAAATCAGTTTGAAATATTTCAGTAATATAAACAGTTACTTCCAGTTTCTGTGGGGTTTTTTGTTGAATATTGTAATCTATAAATTAAAACATAAATATATAGATATATCGGTTTCTGGTCCGATGTATAAAATTGAACTATTCCTTTTGGTGATGATCATTATGGTCCAGTTACAAAGTAGGCCCGCAATAGCAATGACATTTGTTTGTACCCATTTACACAGGTAAGTGTGTGGATTAATGCATTAAGATAGCATGTGGGGTACAATCAGGGAGTTACTTGCTGGAAGCAGACTATGTATTGACCCACACACAAAATGCACCTCGATGTATAGCCTGCTTTAAATGTGAGTTATACAGATGTCAAAGTGAATTTCACTAGTCATATACACCATTTCTTTAATGCTCCTAACATTAGGAATATATTTACTGTCATAAAAGCTGTTTTGTTATTGAGCCTTACTTAGCACCTATTGGGACATTTTCTTTTTTTTTTAAATTAATATTATATTGAACAACAAAGGCTTCTGGCGTTTTGGATTTGGGTAATTATACCATTGTTGGCTCAACAATATGATATGAGGTGTCTGACATCTTGTGATTATTTATTGCTAAACAAATATACCGACTTACTGCAATAAATCATATACACTGAAGGGAAAAAAGTTATATTGAGATTTTGGTTTAAAGTTAGGATAGCACAGTGGCTTAGTGGTTAGCACTTCTGCCTCACAGCACTGGGTTCATGAGTTCAATTCCTGATCATGGCCGTATCTTTGTGGAGTTTGTATGTTCTCCCCGTGTTTGCGTGGGTTTCTTCCCACACTCCAAAAACATACTAGTAGGTTAATTGGCTGCTATTAAATTGACCCTAGTCTCTTTCTCTGTGTGTGTATGTTAGGGAATTTAGACTATATGCTCCAATGGGGCAGGGACTGATGTGAGTGAGTTCTCTGTACAGCACTGTGGAATTAGTGGCGCTATATAAATAGATGATGATGATGATGATGATGAAAGTGACCAATTCATGTGAAAAGTATAACACATTTCTAAAAAGAAATAAGACAATGTTCTCTAAATTAACCAACATGTTTTTGCCACTCTTGTAGAAAATGTCATGGGGCCTACAAATGTCTAATTACGCCCCTCTTTCTCTGCATCCTATAGACATGTCCACATAATCTGTTGACTCACAGTTGTTGGGTTATTTTTGCAGTGAACGGGGAAAGTGACACCACTAACAACTATTTGTGCTATTTCTATTGCATCTTACATATACATTAAAGAACCACATTAAAAATAGATTGATGTTAATAAGCCTTAATTAAACAATTCTCGAGCTGCACACAAAAAAATGTAATAGAAAATAAATGTAATTGCCAAAAAACATTAAATTGTGCATCAGGAAATAGAATGATAACAGGTAAGTACAAGTCCCTTTTGCCAACAGATACGTCTGGTCCTGGGTTCCCGCTATTATAATACAATTGTAAATGTAATAGTTAATGTATTGACAACATAGTTATGAAATAACTTCTTAGTGACAAACTATGGTTTCATTCTAATAATCAGGGGCTGGGGGGCACCCCCAGGGGCCAGTCCCCTAGTTGGCTACCATGGGCTGGGTCACAGGGCTACATCATCATCATCACCATTTATTTATATAGCGCCACTAATTCTGCAGCGCTGTTCAGAGAACTCACTCACATCAGTCCGTGCCCCATTGGGGCTTACAGTCTAAATTCCTTAACACACGGGGCTACATTTTTTTTCCTTTAAAATGTTCCTAATAGGCCGCTGAGCCGAGTCTTGTCCCCCAGGCTAAAATTTTCCAGCCAGTCCCTGCTCGTAAAATTAAACAAGGATCATACAAATTATATTTTGATATCTACCATTTGAAGCCGCTTTCCCAAACTAAGTAACACTTAAACACTGCCATCTACTGGAGACACATGGTATCAACCAGAAAATAACCATCTGCTCCAAAGACATTAAAGAGATCTGTTGATTTACACTTACACCAACATAACAGACGGTTGCATTACAAGCTAATAACTTTGATGTATGTTATGTATATTTACACATGTATGTTACACAGTCACCTGAGTAACATGAAGAATGAAAACATATGACTATTATAGTAACACTATTCTCCATTTGTCTGTGATCAGAAGAGAGGAGTGGAGTACATGAAAAGAATCGTCAGCTCCAGCAGCTCTCGTGCTGCACACATGAAATACGCAGCTGCCTACAATCTAGGACGAGCCTGTTTTGAAGGCTATGGGATGGCTCGCTCTGACGAAGAAGCAGAGAGGTCATTATTTTTTTCTGAGAAGCTTAGAGAACAACCAGGTCATGTTATTCATATACTTTCTTTTCACTCTAGGTGGTGGCTTATTGCTGCTGATGATGGAAACCCCAAAGCCAGTGTGAAGGCCCAGAGTGTGCTGGGAATGTTCTATTCACAAGCTCCAAACACCAATCTGAAAAAGGTGATTTGCATTATGTCATCACACTATCACTAGCAAAAAAGTACTGAGTGCTTCTACTTATCTACCTCGCTTCCAACATGACCTACTTCACTGCAAGGCAATAGCCTGGTCCTATGATTACTTTCTGCTCACGTTATTGCAGCTGGAAGAAAAGTGGGAAATTCAGGAGCAGAAAAAGTTATCTGTGGGGGAAAGGGGGTCATATTAGAAGTTGTATGTTGATGGTGCATGTAGTTTGCTTGCAGAGAGGACAAAAAATATGGCAGAGACCAGGTAAAGAGATAGATACAACCCATGAGTTTGCTCGTAGCTTTCACAGACTCGCACAAAACTATTTCCAGCATATACATCCCTTTGTGGTATTCACAGCTAGAAATGGCATAATCTCAGCACCCCCACATCAGTCATCCCGACATGCCCCCAGATAACCCTCACTTGCTCCAAAATACAACCACATGCCACTCACACCTCCCCACTGAGGAAGGAGGGAGTGCATGTAGTGCAGAATACACTGTACTCTGCTCTTCTCCTCTGATTGGATGTGCTGCGTGCCCTCCCTGCGTTGTGCTGATGAGGCCACATGATGAGGAAGCTGGCTGCTCCCATTCGCTCATTCAGGCCACCTATTGCCAGGGGCGGGCAGGGGGGCATATGCCCCCAGGACGGCCCTTAGTGGGCTATCTTGGACTGCTTTTTTTTACCTTTAAAATGTTCTCAATAGGCTGCTGAGTCAAGTCTTGCCCCCCCCCCCAGCTAAAATTTGCCAGCCCTGCCCTGCCTGTTGCCCAACACTGCTTTACACAATGTCTTTCTGAGATTTCTTTCATTCTTAGACTAGACCTGTAACATTACAAGCTGGATGGATATCCAGAAGCTACAAGGCCTCCACCGCTTTATATAGAGACGTGTCCAACTTGGGCCACTGCTGCTTTCACCTCTCACAAAACCAATTAGTCTTTAAACCTATTGTATGTGCTTTTCCATATTTACTAGTAGGTTCGTATTTCCCTCTGTGTATTTAAAAAGTGATATGATAAATGTTGTTTAATGTAGAAGCTCCAAATTTGCAGTGAATTATAAACCCACCAGCAGGTGGCGCTACCACTTCTAGAAACACAGATTCCAGGTCCCATAATTAAACTGAAATTCATTAGATAGGACACATTTATGAACTGTGGCATTTTCCTGAACCCATACAAATCAGCACCTGTCATGTTTATCGTAATGTTTTATGTCAGCCGCGGCTGGTGAGCACATTGTCATCTGGTCTCTTACAGGCTTTCTTCTGGCATTCAGAAGCCTGTGGCAATGGAAGTTTGGAGTCACAGGGAGCTCTTGGTGTGATGTATCTGTATGGACAGGGCATAAAGAGGAATCTGCAGTCTGCTATGGAGTGTCTGAAGGAAGCGTCAGAGCGTGGAAACGTATATGCACAGGGGCAACTGGTCGGCTTCTACTATCACAGAAAGATGTTCACAAAAGCAGCTGAACTGGCTAAGATGTAAGATCTCGCTGCTGTCAGGGGATGTTTAGTATTATCATATACTGTCTACTTACACGTTTCATAACCACATTTTCTTTTTTTATCAGCAAATATACATAAAAAGCATGACACTGTTGGATAAATTACAACCACATTCTCAACCTTAATTGTGCTATGTGCAGTTAGCGTTGAAACAAGAAGCTTAGCTACAGCTGTTCATGCATGTCACTGTAAAATAGAGATGGTCACTGACCCCCGTGTTTTGGTTTTGGATTCGGTTTTGGATCTGGATTACCGTCGTGTTTTGGTTTTGGTTTTGGTTTTGCAAAACCGCCATTGCGTGTTTTGGTTTTGGTTTTGTCTGGTTTTGTTTTGCTATTTTTTTGGAAAATCCATGTTTTTGGGCCTAAATTAACCCAATTTAGTGCTCCAACTGTTTTAGAGACAAGTAATCTAATTGTTGAGGTAATAAATCATCCAAAAAAACAGTTTAATTCTTCGTTGGTAGGCCTAGTCTACACACAAAACAGATTGTCTTCCTCTCCATCTATGCATATTGGCAATGCAGCCATCGTCTTTGAATGTATATTACACCCTACACTTATAGTTAAATATGTAAAGAAATGGAAAAAGCCAGTTTGGTTTCTGTCTCTCAAGGCCCCCCTCCACTTGTATAAAATACCAAAAAATTCAGCCATGACAATATTAATTGACATGGAGAAAGCCAGTTTGGTTTCTGTCTCTCTAGGCCCCCCTCCACTTGTATAAAATACTAAAAAATTCAGCCATTATAGACTGTACAATATTAATTGACATGGAGAAAGACAGTTTGGGGTCACTCTGTCTCTCTAGGCCCCCCTCCACTTGTATAAAATACCAAAAAATTCAGCCATTATAGACTGTACAATATTAATTGACATGGAAAAAGCCAGTTTGGTTTCTGTCTCTCTAGGCCCCCCTCCACTTGTATAAAATACCCAAAAATTCAGCCATTATAGACTGTACAATATTATGAAAAATGGACAAAGCCAGTTTAGGGTCACTCTGTCTATGACACCCTACCCTTAAGGATAAATTGCCCTAACAGCAGCCTTTCAAGATGGTATGTGATATGGAAATGCCACAAGTCCCTTTCCTCTTTGGGGGTAGATTGCACCCTACACTTACATAGAAAGTTTTAAAAAGATGTTATCGGCATCATCTTCAGCTTAATCCTCACCCTCATCAGTGTGTACGTCATCAGCACAGACTATCATATCATCGCCGCTTGAATCCGCCATTAGAGAACAGTCAGTGCTTGGATGTCTTGGATGGTGAAGGCCTTCCTCGTGGAAGATGTAGTTCATTTTTATAAACATCATTTTCTCCACATTTTTGGGAAGTAACCTTCTACGGCGATCACTGACTAAGTTCCCTGCTGTGCTGAACACTCGTTCAGAGTACACACTGGAGGGTGGGCAGCTTAGGTATTGCAAAGCAAGTTTGTACATGGGTTTCCAAATGGCCTGCTTTTCTTCCCAGTAAGGAAAGGGACTGTCTGACATTTCCATATCAACTACCTCTTGAAAGTAATCCTCCACCATCCTTTGCATGTTTACACTCATATTGGATGGAGTTATGGGCAAAGTGACACATTTTTTTGAAAAATCCTTCAAACCAGCCCAGATGTTAAATTGTTCTGGTCTGCCCCCTGTGTCTTCCCTGCTTCTTTTTTGGAAATTTAATTTTTTTACGAGCAACAGCTTGAGAAAGTGAAGGAGGACACGTCGTCAAGCCGAGGCCCAGTTCAGCGGCCAACTTGCTGAGCAATAGCTCCTTGCAAAAGTTCACATCTCGCTCATTTACAAGTAAAGACTCAATGTAGGTTTTAAACCTTGGATCAAGCACAGTGGCCAAAACGTACTGATCCGAGTTCAAGATCTTAATAACTCGAGGATCATTGTGAAGCGAATTAAGTACTTGATCGACAAGGCCAACATACTTTGCTGAATTGCTTGCTTTCAGCTCCTCCTTCATTTTCTCAAGCTGCTTTTCCAATAGTCTAATTAAAGGAATGACTTGGCTCAAACTAGCAGAGTCTGCACTGACCTCACATGTCACAACTTCAAATGGTTTCAGCACCTTGCACAGCACTGAAAGGATTCCCCACTGTGCAAGAGTGAAATACATCCCCCCTCCTTTCCCAATGTCATGACTTGTGCAATATGCTTGGATGGCTTTGCGCTGTTCCTCCATCCTCTGAAGCATGTACAGGGTGGAATTCCACCGAGTTACCACCTCTTGCTTAAGTTGGTGGCAGGGCAAGTTAAACTGCTCTTGGAGCTGCTGTAATCTCCTACATGCTGTGGCTGAATGCCTGAAATGGCCTGAAATTTTACGGGCCACCGAAAGCATCTCCTGCACCTCACGGTTATTTCGTAGGAAGCTCTGCACCACCAAGTTGATGGTGTGAGCAAAACAGGGAATATGTTGGAAATCACCCAGCTGTAATGCTCGCACTATATTGTTGGCGTTATCTGAAATGACATACCCTGGGGAGAGTCCGAGTGGTATAAGCCATGCATCAATCACATCTCTCAGTTTGCGTAACAAATTGTCAGCCGTATGCCTGTTAGTAAAGCCGGTGATACAAAGAGTGGCCTGCCTGTGACAAATGTTACGTAGTGGTGTACATGCTGCTGCTGTTCCTGCTGGTGAAGGTGAATGACCAACCCAGTGGGCTGTCACAGTCATATAGTCTTTGGTTTGGCCACTTCCACTTGTCCACATATCTGTGGTTAAGTGAACAGTGGGCAGAATGGCATTTTTCAGCGCAATCTCTACATTTTTACACACTTTTTGGTATAGTTGTGGAATAGCTTTACGGGAGAAATGGTGTCGCGATGGAATTCTGTAACGCGGACACAAAACCTCAATTAACTGTGAAAAACCAGCTGCGTTTATTGTGGAGATTGGACGCAGATCTAACACTAACATTGCAGCCATGGCGTCTGTGATTCGCTTGGCGACTGGGTGACTGCTGTCATATTTGCTTCCCCTCGCAAATGATTGTTTCACAGTTAATTGCTGAAATGTAGGACTGCTCATTTTATTAACCTGCCTCTGGGATGACGATTCACCCCCAGCAGCAGCAACAGCAGCAGCAGGACTAACGCTTTCTTCAGAGGAATCAATAATAGTGCCGGAGTCATCCAGCCTTAAGTGGGATGCCGGGCTAACTCCGAGCGCTACTGAGGATATTGATGAGGATGGTGTGGTGGGTGTATTTTGTAGCCGTCGGTATGTCGGTGAGCGCAGGGTCTTAGCTGATGAGGGAGTGCTTGTATTCTTTTGGGAAGAACTTTCAGCTTTTCCCAACACTTTGCCATGAACTCTCGTTAAATGGCGTAACATAGACGAGGTTCCAAGATGGTTAAGGTCCCTCCCTCGACTGACTCTGGCTTCACATACACTACAAATGGCTATACAATTGTTGTCTGGATTTGGGTAGAAATAATTCCACACATAAGAAGTGGATTTTTTTGTTTTATGCCCAGGCATGACAATGGCCTTTTTCTTGTCACGTGCCAGAACTGCTGCCACTGGTGCAGGACTTACACAAACAACCTCATCCTCATCAACATCCTCATTAGCGCCCTCGTCGCCTACACAAATCTCCCCCTCATCCTCTTCTAATTCCAAAGTGGCATCCTCAATTTGGGTATCACCGGCTACACTCGGGCTATTAAGGCACACATCAGCAGAATGCTCACGATTAGACATCCCACTGTTGGATGGACTCTCCACAGGGATTGTTGTCATTTGTGAATCAGAGCAAATATTCTCCTGTAATGCCTCACTGTTATCTTGCAGCTCGGCTTTGACGCGTAACAGTAGTTGTGCACCAATTGTAGGCTGGGTAACTTTTTGGGATCTGCCACTAATAGCCAAAGGTGAAGGCCTCATTCTCTCTTTGCCACTGCGTGTGTAGAATGGCATGCTTGCAATTTTTTTTTTATCGTCACTTAACTTTTGCTCAGTTACACTTCTTTTTCGCTTCAATACAGTAAATTTTTTTGGGGTTTTTGTTTTTTGCACTAATTTGAAAACACTCTGTTGTTTGACATCGCCTTGGCCAGATGACGTACTGGGAACACTAACATCAGGACTGGTGACAGAACCTGGTTGCTCATTCAGATCATATGTGGACTGCTTTGAATCCATTCTGAGCGCAAACCACTGGGGAGTGCTAAAAATTATTTAGTAGATACTGCTGACAGATATGACTTTTGACAGCCAGAAATATTAATGCACAATTAGGGAGGACACCCCAAAAGCACTGAGGAGTGCTAAAAATTATTTAGTAGATACTGCTGACAGATATGACTTTTGACAGCCAGAAATATTAATGCACAATTAGGGAGGACACCCCAAAAGCACTGAGGAGTGCTAAAAATTATTTAGTAGATACTGCTGACAGATATGACTTTTGACAGCCAGCAATATTTATGCACAATTATGGGGGACAACCCAAAAGCGCTGGGGAGTGCCAAATATGAAGAAAAAATAATAAACCTCTATCCTCCTCTCTGCACTAGCGATTTTGGTTAGAGCAATTGCAAGAACAATATTGTATTCTCTGTCCCTGCTCTAATTAGCCTATGACTACACCCTGCTCTCTCCCTCTGTCAAATGGCGATGGATTGCTGTGGAGGCGTGTATTTATAAAGTTGAAGTATCGCGAGAACCGAGCCCCGAGATCCGACGACGTCACAATGACGTTCGGCCTCGATTTGGATTCGGAATGGGCTGCTCAGCTCGGTACTCGGATACCCAAAGTTCGGGTGGGTTCGGTTCTCGGAGAACCGGACCCTCCCATCTCTACTGTAAAATAACATACTTGCTGAGTGCTGCCCCCTGTTGGTAATGTTGTGCATCCCACAATTTGTATTCAAAGATTGCCCAAGTGCTGCACACAGAAAAATAGTAAAATACAATTGATATTCACTTATGTACAATATCCCACAACTAAAAACAAAAGCAAATAAGCTGTTATAAATAAGTTACTGAAAATCAGTACAGGTCATTAATAACTAATGAATATACAGGTGAAAAAGTACCTATATTAGCCCTGTTACATAATATACACAGGCAATTACAGGCGTGTGCACAGTGCAGTGTGCTGTGTTTCTCTGAACACAACCTGGTATATTTTTCTCTGTTTGGGGACATATTTAAATATACATATACTGAAGGTAACGCATCCTGTACAGACAAGGGGCACACATAAAGAACACGTGTATGTATACATGATAATATCAGGAACCTTTGCTGTGAACACCTGGGTGCACATTGGTGTAAATGCAGGGAAACGTGCACTCCTGCTAGGATCTGTAGTAACAGGTAATTATCAGCAAAGGCAGTGAGCAGTCCTTGGGCTGGATTTACTAAACTGCGGGTTTGAAAAAGTGGAGATGTTGCCTACAGCAACCAATCAGATTCTAACTGTCATTTATTTAGTGCACTCCACAAAATGACAGCTAGAATCTGATTGGTTGCTATAGGCAACATCTCCACTTTTTCAATCCCGCTGTCTTAATTCAGTGTGTAGTTTTCTACATTTTGTTCCTAACAATACTGATCATTTTCCCACGCCCAGTTCCAGAGATCCTCTACTATTGACAGTCCTGGAAATAATGATAATAATATAGACGTTAATCAGTCTAAGATGCTTATTATGTGTATTGCTGATATGAAATGTGTTTAGCATTTGATGTTTACACACATTATTTTCTACATGTTGTGTGTGTGTACGGTAGGCAGTCTATTTTTCTATACTTTCACTGTTGGTGTCATCTAAGTTAATTTGACTTTTACTGTTATACAGGGTTGTACAATATGACAACATTGACCTGATAGCAGAGGCTACGGATTGCCTTCCTGCCTACATAGCCAAAGGAATAGCTATGGCCAACTTCTACCTGGCTAGATGCCTCCATCGTGGTTTGGGCATAAAACAAGACATCGCAGCTGCTAAGCCTTACTACACAAAAGTAAGTTGTTACTTGTTTTTCATTATTATGTTTGTCATGGATTTTTTAGAAGGGTTTCCATGCCACACCGCTAGAGTGGCCATGATCATCCTACAAGGGACATGGCTATCACTTTAGCGAATAACAGCCAGCTCTCTAATACTCGCCCATTCAGTTAAGTACATGGTTAATGCTGTGAGCGTCACTGTTAGGTGCACACAGCTACCCCTTCACAAGCAGAGCCGTGTGAAGCAGCACATCCCTCCTGACTCTCCCTGCAGTCAGGACAGTCACCCAAATTAGGCACTGACCCACCTTCGTCCTGCTCGCACTTACCTGTTCTTGCTGCTTCCACTACCTAATACGCAGTAGTGTTTGGGGGGCCCGCGCTTCCCTATACAAAATGTATGGGTGATAATTGGTGCCTAGGGGAGTGAGATAGAGGGAAGTGGTCCCTAAACCCCAGAATATCATTTTAAAAACAAATTCCCAGGTGCAGGCAAACAGTAGTAATTCAGAAATCTAAAATAAATTTGTACAAACCATGTACCTAGTGGTCCACATGCACTCCATTGTATTGGAAAGTAAATTGCAGATATGATACATAAAACTGGATCCATACATAAAATAAAACCAAATACATTTGTAATTAGTGCACTGATAACGTCATATAAACAAAAGGTTCAAGCAATTAGCGCAGTCCGTATATTTACCATAGTGGTATGCCTAAAACCCACAATTATTTTGCTCACTAGAGTTTGTATCCATTTGTGCATGTGGACCACTAGGTACATGGTTTGTACAAATTTATTTCACATTTATGAATTACTACCGTTTGTCTGCTCCTGGGAATTTGTTTTTTCAGTTTCTTTCACTACCTGCTGCTTTCACTTCTTAAGCTCACTTGCTGCTTGTCGGGATCCTGGACTAGTGCCCTCTTTGGATAAAAGAATAGACACAAGAAATATGGGAATTGTAGCATTTATTGATCTCTCTATGCCCCCCTCCCCTCAACCAGCCATGATATTAAATCAGTAGTACCCATATTTAATAATTAGGCCTTCCTACCTGGAACCAGCTCCGACATTATACGATTGCCATTTACATTTAATAAATAGACCTATTTTCCCTAATCAGCCTTATCAAATTAATAGCATTCAGCATTCATAAATAGATCTATTCCCCCAACATGCACTGCCATTCAATTAAAAGTATTCACATTTATTAAATACCCCTATTTCCCTCCAAAATAGCCCTGACATTGAATAATAAATAACCCCCCCCCCAATTAGCCCAACATTACATTAATGGCACTCACATTTAATAAATACAAATATTTCTCCCCTAAAATGCTTTAGCATTAAGTAGCATTCATATTTAATAATTAAATGTTTCCCCCCATACTGCCCCAAAATTAAATAATTAGTATCATCATGTAATAAATAGTCCTTCTTCTCCCAAACTCAGCCCCACATTCAATTAATAGCCCCCAAGCAGCCCCAGCATAAATTAATCAAATCACACCACCTTTAATGAGTATTACCTTGACCCCACCATTAAATTCAATAGTTCCCACCATCAGATAAAGTGTCCCTATTAATAATATATTCTACTCTGGCTGGATCACGTAGAAATAACTTATTGTAGAAATTTATTTCAGTTAGTGGCGCAGGTGCCAATTTCTAGAATTGCAACTGTACTGATTTCTGATACAATAGGCAAATGTTGGAGGAAATTTGTTTTGTAACTTCTGAGACGATTTTGTAACGCGATTTCAAACTTTTATGCTATCCCAGTTATGCTAATTAGACCATTTTCATCTGTGAGTGACCAAGCCCTTGAATACACAGCAGGGCGCATCTGTATCCTGTCTTGTTAAAAAGATAGACGAACTCTGAACAATGTAGGCAGCAAGTGAATTGGGAAATAACAGATTGGTGTAAATTTTGTTAAGTATAAATTGCATTTAAAATTTAAGTTTAGAGAACATATTACATCCTGATGCTAATCTTTGTAATATTTCAGACTCTTTGGTGCCTGGGCGGAAAAGGGGCTGTTTTATTCCCTGCTAACATAGGAGTCAGAATCCATATAAAAAGAGCACTGTTTGACCATGTTTTGTATCATTACATTTGTAACTTCTGGAGAATCGCTAGCACCTCAAAATAGCGTGTAAAACTCCTTGTCAGGGCTCTTGAGTAATAAAACATCACTGCTTGAAGATTCTGTGACCAACAGATAAGAGCTTACACTCTAATACGTTCCCCTGCCCGTCTGTGTTGAACCCAGCGTCTCTGTGTCAATGCTCTGCCAGCTACCCAGCAGTCTTGATCCATAGTAAGCAGTCAGGAGGTACTAACCAGCCCACAGCAAAGAGGCACTGCAGCAGCTATACCACCTACACCAGAAGTAAGCTCTTCGCTGTGTCTAGTGGTGGCAGCGGAATTCTCTGATGGTGAGAAGAAAACCCAGATAAACTGTGTAGGAAGAGCATCCCTTCTTTCCTCTTCCCCCGTACAGACCGGGTGGTGAAGTAAGCCCATCCGGTCACACTGCCCATGATCATTAGTAACCTTCCTCACATAAATAGTCCAGACTCCACCCCTATCACTGTAAGAGTCTCCTCCTCCCTCCAACACTTACCTCTGTCTACTGGCGCTGAGTTGGAGAGGCAGAATCTTCTGTCTGCCTCTTGTACAGTGAGAGGGCACGCAGGTCATGTGCGCACCCCATGTGATATGTCAGCGGAGCAGGGGCTAGTAAATAATATGGAGAAGGTAGGAGAGGAAGAGATTTAGATCCGTTCCTCTGCAGATCCCGCCAGATGCAGTGCAGTTGTTGGGGAAACACCAGTCTCTGACGTCACTGAATCCGGAGGTAGCTGCCAGCGACGGCAGAGCAGCCGCGAATACCGGCAACAGTTAGTTTGATAAATATTAAAATGGTTAAGGAACAGAAATCTAACAGGAGATTTTCCTCTAGGAGATACCTATTCACAATTTTCTCCATCGGTATAGGAGGGATTCAGCCAAGGTGTTATTGATGACAGGGGGCATATGAGGGAGTTAATGAGGGAGATTCTATAGGGAGCAGTCAGATATCTTTGGAGGTGGAATTTAAATACCCTTTTGATAAAGTTTTAAATTGGGGATATTGTGCAGAGGTGACGGGATGGATTACTCCAGTCCTGGCTGAAACGATAAAGCCTTTATGCTTTATCGTTTCAGCCAATGTATCAATCTATAGCAACTCAATTATCCAATCCATTGGTTACATTTTTAGAAATCTCAATTGGAGATTGAATTGCTTCACCTACTGGTATTCCTGGGGTCCAAACCCATCTACATTGAATTGTTGTGGACCCAAGTTCCTCAGTGACAGTAGGACTTATTATAAGGCAGTTTTTTGTACAAACATACATTTTATTTGTGTTCTCCAAATACAATCCATGTTTTGTCAACTGCAACTTCCTCTTAGTATACAAGAGAGGTGGACAGTCGTGGCTGGAGCAAGTGGGTAATAATCTGTTGGAGGACCTAGAAGGTGTATTGTAGGTGGAGCAAGATGGCGGCATTTTGAGACGTTTCCACAGAGCGAGACACAGTATGGAGTTGGCATACTGGTGAACCTATGCAGGGCAAACACAATATTTTATTGTATGGAGTGTGATTGTTGCAATGAGAAAAAAAAAAGGAATGGAGATCTGTACTTGTCCTGTACTTTTAGTGGGACACACTGCCCTTTCCAGTCACACTTCAGCATATAAGCACATTACTAGGCCCACTTTGGCCAATGTAATCACACAAAAGTGGCACATTTTTAAAATAAAAAGTTGTGATGTCCCCTCACTGTCATGATTTATTTATGTCATAAATTAGAGGAAATCAAGGAGGAAAACAGAACAGTTTAATGAAAGGGGTGTTTCTAAAGTGGCAGGAGGCTGGACTTTGATGCAATATTTACACTTTTCCACCTAGGTGCACTAGTTTGTGGTGGTGTCTTCCGTCAGCAAACCAATCAGACGCAGTGGTTGAAAACTAAAGCATTCATCAAGTGCTTTATATACATGAGGCCTGGTGGGCTGTGATTGAATGTATGATATCAGGGGGTGGGCCATGCCTTTAGTATACGGATTTGTTCATACATTCATATCTAGGCTCAAGAAAAGATGCAGAATGTACAGATACCTTAGTCAAAGAATATCACACTTATAATCATCCGGGGTCTTGTAAACCAATAATGAAATCATACTCTATACATTGTTTATTACTTAGAATTCTCAAAACACGTAAGCAAAAAAAATGATGAATTTTGCACCACACTAGTGTATAGCCCAGTAAGTGTCACACAATATGGAGTATTTCTTCCTCTATGTGTAGCATTACCCTAACTAGTCCTCTCTTTCAGGCTTGCCTCTTGGATCCGGATGTGGCCAGTGATCTGCAATGTGACGTCATTTATGAGAAGATATAGCGGAGCCTTTCCAGGCCTCATTTCAGTGCGTTTACAGCACTTACGAATCAGACTGAATTATGTCTCTAGATACAATTTCTAGATGAAAATAAATTATTATTGTATTTATTGAGTAATATTTCCAGCCCATATAACTGTTAGAGAATAAAAGAGAGCAGTTTCCACGTGACTGATAAAGGTTGGTAATACAGCTGTAGTATGAAGATGCCTTTGTACTGGAAGCTGGAGAGGCAAATCATTAGCATATGGCTGTCATTGATTATGCAAGATCTCATAATCTAAAGTCTATCCGATATTAAAATATTGTATCCAATAAGCTGTAGAAGTAATAAATATTGCCCCCTATGAAAAACCTGATTTATCCAATTCATCCTGAAAGCTCTCAAAACTCCTTAAAAAGCTGAGCTAAAGCATCATACATTACAATGCATGGGCTCTTTGGGTTCCAAATTATTCCTCACAATGAAGCATACTGTGGACAGCAGCTGGTGCTTTACCGTGGTCTGTGTATGTGTCAGAATGTTTTGTTTGGTTAAAAAAATGTGAAGGATACTACTGTGCTTGGGGATCGCGCTGCTTGTTTTTACCCTGGGGTGGAGAAAAGGTTGATACTGAAATGTATTTATTTATTTTTCTATGAATAGACAGGTGGTATATAGTGCCCAGAAAAGCACTGTTTTCAAATCAGCAGTATGTGCCACTTACTTTGTGATAAGCCCATGGTGCCAACTGAACACATTTTCTAATACTATCATATTAAAGAAGATCTGTCAAATATAGTAAACAATGTCTTTATCAAAAAGATCATTCAGAAATAGGATTAGCGATCATTTGAAAACTTTCATCGCCCAGAACTTCTTACCATGTTGGCAGATTGAACAATCGCAATCAAGTCATCTCTTTTGTGCACATGGTCACTATGTCAAGTGTATCACGTTTCGATTGTACTTTGTGTACAGATTGCGCAATGAAAAGACAGTTTTACAGATTGTTGCGTGTACCATAAAGCTAAAAAAGAAATAATAAAAAAAAATGAATTGCCTTTGTGCTGTCACTAGTTCCTAGGGAATGGATTGGCTGAATTCTCTTGTATATTGGTTAGCACACATGATGGCTGTCTCCACTGTGAATAGGTGACAAGTATACTAAATCCCATACAATGAACTACACCGTTCCAGAGCAAATGATAACTACTCAACCAAGTCTCCGTTATAGTTATTAAAAGCTAGCACATATTAGTTCATTTTTTTTATTTATTGCTTACAAATAGTTTAAATAATGGGCAGTCTTTGGTAAAAATAAAAGCAATAAAGAATAAAATATTCACAATAACATTACATAAAGTATTGCACAAAACATTCTTCAATACACCGGAAATAATAAAGGAATGTTCAGGATCCTCAATGAGGAAATGATCTGTACAACATTCAGTCTTTTATCACCATCGTGTACGTCCAGCGTCTTCACAGTCCCACACATCACTGAACCGGTTAAAAGATGCCCCCTGTCCTTACAGTACATTAACATTGTAGGTCATATTCTAAAGAGAATGTAACCAAATAACATTTTTTAAATAAAACAGTGCAGCATTATCTTCTTATTTCTACACTTACTACAGCCACGGCCTCCCCAGTCTGTAAATGTCACATAAAATAAGAAAAAAAGACACAGGAGGAAAAGAAGTTCTCACTCAGCCCTCTATGGAAAAGAGGAAAATAATTAACATGTCTATTGTTACACAGACATTAGTAGTAGTGGTTCACTTTGTGCTGTCACAGGCTGTGCCAGCTTTCAGCTGCTCTAAATGTGTCCTCACTTCTGGACATAGTTCTACAAGAAGCACTTCCATCAGCACCTGAGGAGAAGAGACAAACAGCGCCATCAATCACAGCCTCACTGCATCTTTATTTTGCTTTGGGAGCAAAAACTGTGGCTAAAAGTGGTTTAAAGACAAAATCCACCTAAAATAAATAAGACCGGCTCTCCCTGATGCGGCGGTTCCTTCAGTGCTCAAGAATAAACCCACCCCGAGCAGGAGAAAGGATCTACTGCCGGCACTGTGGATCCCTTTTGGTCGGTGGAGCGCAAGTAATGAACATTTTCTTACATACACACCCCAAACTAAAAATGAATAAATAAAAATAGTACAATTTAGTTGCCTTAAAAGTTAATTTCCACTTTTAGTAGAGCCCCTTTTAATTAGATATTGCCCCCATGTACTGCAAATACCCCCTCTCCCACATT
Source organism: Mixophyes fleayi (assembly GCF_038048845.1). NCBI lineage: Eukaryota > Metazoa > Chordata > Amphibia > Anura > Limnodynastidae > Mixophyes > Mixophyes fleayi. Next base: position 75,229,070 of record NC_134402.1, read on the forward strand.
AGCAGATGCCTTGTGCTTGCTCGCTCCCCAGCCCTCGGTGCAGGAGGACTAAGTCTGTCCGTAACCCAACAATAGAGCTCTATGGTGAGGGAATTGGACACCCCTTTTTACTTTATTTGGGGGCATATTTAAATAACAAAAACTAATGGTGGAGTTTTCTTTAAAGAGCATTAATTCCTGTAAGAACTGCTCCAGCCCGTTCCCAGCTTAGTCTGCATTAGCGTCCAACCCATGTAACTTACAACTTGAAGATTTGGGCTTACGGTGCCCCATAAGCTGTGATACTGAAGACAACTGTATATTAGAATTGGTACTAATGCCAACAGCACATATTAACAAGTCTACATTTTTAAATATATATTTTTGTTCAACATATGCACCGTCTTAATGTTTTTTCTCTATATTTAAGGAATAATAAAGTGTATATAATCTAAAGTCAGTATTACCCCTCAATAAACCAGGTCAGCTGAAGAGCCTTTACATGACAAGTTCTACAAACAGGCTTGAGAGATATTAGCCTAAGTCATTAATGCCCTTATACATATGAAACAACAACAACCACAAGTAAATAAAGGGTGTGAGATGAGGAAAACTGGTATGCTTACATAAAGCAGATGTTTATTGGCTTTGTGTTCTTGGAGTGCATTAAATATTTTAATTATACCATGACGGGCGTTCTGTTGTCCAACCAAGTTTTGAAGTGCATCTGAAACAGGTAGAAAATATGAATTGTAAAACATTATAATCTCCTCTATACAGATTCAGGCTTGTTCACACAAATGCACTGGGAGAAAAGGGTAACAGTGCATGAAACTGTGTTTTAGCATATTTTCCACACTTTATTGTACTGGTAGCGCACGGTAAGATAAGTTAGAGGCTGTGCCACATTCTAGAATTTTAAACATGGCATTAAAATTGTAGAACCCAATAATGGCAATGAGCCCATAAGAAACCATTTATCCTATTTATTTATTTTAAATCTTTTTATTTGCTTTTTCAAAACAATAAAATATAACAGAACAATACAATTGTCAATTTGAGATGTTATAACAGAGTATACTGTGTAAACAACACCTAGCCAGTATTATAAAAGATAATCGTATGCAGCTAAAAAGTAGTGTTGATATAGTATCCGCATATCATTCTCCTCTCTGAAAACCTTACTTAGCTATAAAACAAAATAAAAATAAAGCAAATCGGAATAATACAAAACAGTTTCCACAAAATTCCCTATATGGAACAAATTGGATGGATAACATTAATTCACAGAAGACCACAGTCTCACTGAAGTATCAGGATGGTTCACTTATTATCGGTGGAAGGGGAGATTGTGGAGGTAAGAAAGGTAGGACATATATACATAGGAACACACTCCGTTAAGACGTCTACATATGATGAAATGTGATCATCGAGGGCCACGAGGTAAGGTAGCACCATGGATATAATCAGCAGTTGCAATAATTACAGAACCACAGAAATCAGAAACATGAAGGATCAATCTTCCACGAAGGTTGAAAGCTTGTGTGTCTTCACTAATTTGTCTGTAAATAAACCAATTAGTGGATTCAAACACCTTTAATGTACGATCCTCTAGTTCACTGGGCAAACCTATATATGGAGCCCATTTGGAATAAAATTAAGAACTCAGTTTTCAATATCTGGAAATGCCGCTTGTCAAAGAAAAGAATTTCCAACAATTCTGGCTTTACCTCACTCAGGAAGGGATGTCCACTTCCATAATATTAGGGGGAGACACAGGGTGTGAGATGGCGAAGAGGGGGACACAGGGTGTGAGATGGCGAAGAGGGGGACACAGGGTGTGAGATGGCGAAGAGGGGGACACAGGGTGTGAGATGGCGAAGAGGGGGACACAGGGTGTGAGATGGCGAAGAGGGGGACACAGGGTGTGAGATGGCGAAGAGGGGGACACAGGGTGTGAGATGGCGAAGGGGATACAGAGTGATATGATGAAGGGGCACAATGTGATGGTGAAGGGGTCTAAATACATCTTACGTCATTTTGACCCAACTACTTAAAAATTATTTTTGCTTAGGGGTGCCTTGGAAAAATTATGGTGACCCTAAGGGTGCCTCGAGCTGAGAAAGTTTGGGAACCACTGGTCTAAGGTAATAGGTGCTGGTCATTTTGTTTTCTTTTATGTCAGTGTCATGAAAAAGTGTCGTACCTACAGGTACATATAAAATTGTTTATTGTCTAAGGAGTATTTACTGGATAATTGCTGAAAAGGAGTATAAAGAGCCCCCAGGGTCAAACATATCCCTAATAGATGCCTTTTGCATTTCCAGTCTATATATTGTCTGTGAGCCCAGGTTCAAATGTACGAATACCCCAAATTTTGTATATTTGAGGACCAAATGAGTATGATCCAGCTTCGTTTTTATAACAAGCCAAGCGTTAAATGTATCCCCTTAAGAGAACATTATGTTGCTTCAGCAATGATATAGGTGTGTAGGAGACCGGTCTCTTCAAATCCCTACTAGGCAAGAGCTTCATCAGAGCTGAAATCGGTGGATAAAAGTTTTTTGGTTTTGTTTTTTAATCGGATGTCATTAAAGAAATCTCTTAGACATTCACACCTGCAAACGTTTAAAGAATTCTCCAGACATGTCATTCAGGCCAGGTGTTAACTGTGATTTTAATGATTTGATGGCCTTTTTGACTTCTTCTGCTAAAAAGGGCGCTAGGAGGGTGTCAGCCTGTTGTCTGGATACTTGTGGTAAGGATAAGTCATGCCAAAATGCCTGTTTATTTAAAAGGCGTAAAGCATCCTGTGACTACTTGTAGTTGAGGGAAAAAGAGTTCAATATTTCGAAGGCCTTGGTTAACTCTTTTTGCGCATCTAAATATAGTTTGAGATAATTTGATCAGAAAGGACAGATTGCACAGTTAGTCAATACAGTTGAGGATTATCCATGTCTTGTTGGTAAATGTGGGAGTAAACATGCCAAGCACCAATTAACATATTGTGAAATTTTAAAGAGTTCACCAACCTAACAAAGAACCGTCATTGTATATAAAAGTGCCCTCCACAGTTTGAGTCCTAATCGCTATCCAGATCAGTGCATGGTCTGAAATGCCAATCGTCTTCTATACCTACAGAGTCCGCATTTATCCTATTTATAATGCAGGTTTTAGCCGGTAGCGGCTGAAAAGCACATTAACAGCAGATAAGTGTGAACGAGTTCTCATAGTCTGACCTTAGGGCATTTGTTACGGAGAAGAATTTGTGTTTTAATTTCCTAGAGGAGATGGAAGTGGAAAACAGCAGACACGTAATCTGTTTTTAATTCAAGTTAAGATTGTTCCCAATCTCTACGAAGCAGCTTCCTGCTTGTGTAATGTATGTTTAATTAATGTTGGAACTTAATGTATTTACACTCTACTAAACTGCATCAAACAATTAGAGTTATTCTCACAGACTGCAAACCTAAGCATTTATTGTTCTAACATCTGGAGCCATCTCCAGTTTTAGTTTATTCCCCTTGGAGTAGGGTGCTTTGTTTTGTTTAGGGCTTTTGCACTGTGTTAGTGTTTTATTGTTAATCTTATCTTTACATGTGCTGGCAGAACACATTATATATAAGGGATGTCTCCAAGGGAGTGAAGTGCCTATCGTCCGCCTCCACTCTGGGTACCTGAACAGGTGAGAGTAGTAGAGTTCCCTCTTCCCAGATATTTACCAGCTCCTCGGAATTACCTGATAGCAGTGCATGTTATTGAGATAGCCGCCGCACTGCCGACACACAGTTCCAGCAAATATCACTGCCGTCTTGTAGCAACGAGCACTGCCTCTAAGTAATTAGGGCACAACCACCGAAGTAGATCTCCTTCAGGGAGAGAACAGCTTTGGAGGCTAGAGTAAGGCACATCAGCTTTGTGAGTACCAGAGCTTGGTAACAAAGGGGGACATATGCAGCCCAAGAGGTTCCTCCCTTGTTGTTTGGCGGTCATCCTCAGCGAGACCACCATTTTCCTCACTCTATCTCTGGATGCTGAGTATCACTGCTGTTGTGTCCAGTCATCCGGTACCATTAGTTATCATCAAGATCTGCCTAGAAACAAGCAGACCTCTTTGAATAGAGAGTACAACTTGGACTTGTGGAAGACTGCATGACAGGTCTCCTATAAGGAGAGCATGTCGCTAGTGGTTCAAGCACTTGAATGACAGCCAAAACTGTAAGTAGATATCCTGCTTACCATTTTCTCCATTACTCTGAAGGACGAGGGGCTGTGTCCTCCTCCTAAGACACATTTAGTGGCCTTTCCATTTCCTTTACAGAGGGGCGACAAAGTTTTATTGCAGAATCTGTGCGCTCTCGTCAAATGGGACTTCCAAGACTAAAGGGCCTGCTGGAAAGTCTGTGCAACACTGTACTGATGCCAAATGTAATTAAATTATATTTTGAACAGTATGACCTGGATGTCAGTGTGCTGTTATCAGCACTCTTCTGCGACTGCATTTGCAGCCATGGAGGAACCAGCTTGGGCTAAGTGACTGGTGACATCCATAGCTTAACTCACTCTGGTAATGTCTCAGACCAGAGAGGTAGATGAATTTTTTCCTTCACAAAACTCAATACACATTCCTGCTTAACAGTTAGAGCCGACCAGTAATAGAGCTTCCCAGACAGAGGTGGGACTGGCATTAACTATAACGGAGTCCGCTAAAGGTCTGGCTAGGGCAGCTGCCTCATAGGAATGTCTCTGAAGCGCCCCTCATAGGAAAACAGCAAGTGCCATAATTCTGAACCAATACAGGCCATTGTTTCTCTGGCAGACCGATTAATCTGTCAAACAGGTTCTAAATGTTGAATATATTTATTTTACTTTTTTATCTCTTACCATCCGAAGAGTCTATTAAATGGGAGAATTCACACAGGGTAGAGCCTCCCATTGTTCGCCTATATAGAACCACTACTGTACTAGTGCAGATTGCAGCCTCACTCGGGGACAGTACAGATAAGACCTGTGATTTTCTGCTTAGAGCTGCACATGCAGCAGCAGAAAGTCTTCAGGAAAATGGGCCTAGAGATGATTAGTAATCTGGTTGAAAACTTTCAGGATACTTCTGATTTTTAACTGGCATATTTAAAGCAGTTTCTATCACCTACTATTATTTCTTTACTAATTATAGTAGTCATGCATTCCTTGTGGGTACAGTCCTTGGAGGTAGATGCAGAATCTAAACGAACATCGGAGCCCTTAACGTTTGACGGTATCACTCTTTTTTGGTTCAGAGCTGGAGCATATCATTAATGTAACTACAGGAGGTAAAAGCTCCTTTATGCCAATCAGCAATACAAATCCAAAAGAGTCAAGGTTTCGGTCTTTTCGTTCCTTTGGGAAGACTAGAGCAGCTTCCTCAGGATAGAGTGGTTACAATCAGAGATCGCAGGCATGGAAACAAAGGGAGTTCCTTATGGAATGACTTCTTGTTAAAGGTGCAATCAGAATCTGCCCTTTAATAGCAACTTCAACTATCCAGATTCTGGAAATACAAGGCTAGATTTTCAAACTTCCCAAGTCTTTCGACACGGGTGTCTCAGGAGATGTTCCTCCAATGGGACAAAGTTGTTTGCATTTTGAACAAGACTAAGGGGTAAATGTATCAAGATGTGAGTCTCTGGCAGTTTGAAAGTGCAGATGTTGCCTATAGCAACCAATCAGATTCTAGCTTTAATTTTGTAGAATGTACTAAATGATAACTAGAATCTGATTGGTTGCTACAGGCAACATCTGCACTTTTCAAAACTACCAGAAACTCGCAGCTTGATACATTTACCCCCAAGTCTTTCCTCCATCCAGGAGAACTGGATCATCACTTTCCTCTCCTTCTGTTCTCCACCACCTTAACTCTGCTCTTCAGCTCCTTGTCTCTTCCACGAGGTCCTCCTGCCCTTCTACCCCTCTCTCTACCCTGCTGGGGGCTCTCACCTCTCATCTAGCTGTACATTGAGCTTCGGAGTTACTGTGCTTTTTGTTAACTGTACCGTGCTGTCTCACCCTGTATCGTGTTTCTGTCTGTCCCTGTACGGCGCTACGGATACCTAGTGGCGCCCTATAAATAAAAAATAATAATAATAATAATCACTTTATCCACGACCACATGTCATTTACGAACACAGTAATGGTAATTGAAATGTTATCATATCTGCACTACGGAAAAATATTGTAAAGTGCTCATTTTACTTTTTTTTCCTCTTTTTTAAATGTAACTCACTGTTATGGAAAGTATCATCTACTTTGAATAATAACAAAATTACAGGTTAAATAAATTTCAAGACACAAGTATATTTACTTAGGCGATCATACACATACAATCCTATGCACCTAACTATAACCAGGCATGTTGCAGTGTCTAGTATGGTCACCAAGGCAACCTCAATCATTCTATAACTCTGACTCATCTCATTGATTAATATATTTTGTGTTGTGGGTTGGAAGATGGAATGTTCACTTCAGGCTCCAAGATGCCACAAATGCTGCCATACTGTCAGCAATACAGGACAATTAGCCCCAAAATGGTCCAATAAGAATCCGATCATTATGCAGTGGATTATTATCAAGCATTTTGGTAAATGTGGTCAAAAATAAGCACTATCACTTGGTATGGTCCTCTTCAAACAACAGGCCCCAGTGATGACAGAAGAGATATGGATCTCATTCAATTTGGCCACTTAAGTACTGTTGTGAAAGAACCTTTAGGGTCCTCAGCATTAATGGTAATAATGATATGTGAAGGAGTTAAAAATGTTGGTATTGCCTTAAAAATACATTCAGCATAATCACCAGCTCCAGCCTTGAACTATCTCAAAGACTCCGGATGAAGGCCTAGGACAGGGGATAACGAATGATGACATTGGGAGTACTGGCACCAGCGAAAGTTGATAAAAAGCAACCATAAAAGTGACATGAAGAGAACTATCTAGCTTAGTCAGAAGATTTATATTTACTCAGGAAATTATCAATCATGTGTTTCTATCCTATAACCAGATCAAACGCTTTTTCATGTATAAATGTAACCCACTAATAAATGAGCACAGCTCAGTTATATCTTGACATTGGCATGTCTGTGTCTTGATTACTGATCTCCTGGTTAACCAGCATCTTATCTCACTGATATCTAAAGGGACTGGATAAAGGAGAGGTAAATTACCCTAACACCGTATATGACACAGTGCCTGTCACTTGGTCATCATTATAGGTGCCTTTACCTCTATAACAGAAATCTAAAACCACTTATAAAAGAAAAACAAAAAAAAACAAAAAACACCTTTTAAACCTCTCACAAGTCACAAGGATCACCAACAGCTACCCAGTATTTGAGAACAACAACACTGAAGTCTGTGCATTTCATGGGAAGAACACCACAAGAAGTTTGGATAAGCAGGTAGTCATTCCATCTTTGGAACACTTTAAAATTGAGCATTGGGGCACAAATAGTGAGGCTTGTTCAATGAGTACATATAGAAGACCAGTACAAAAAAATACTCCTCTTGACAAAACACAGCTAAAACTACTGCAGCCAACAAGGTGGCAATAGAGTATATAATGCATATTTTAAATTGTGGTGTTACCTATAATATCCACATAAGCATACTGTATGTGCCTTATACTACATCCTGTATATCCACAGCAGAAATACATGGCAATGTAACTATGCAGGAAGAAAACAGAGAAAATCACCCTATTTGTTAATAGGTTGTATGATTTCTGAGCTCTGCAGCATAATGACAGCGAGTATAAATACACAACACAAACTTGGCTCACCGGGGATGTTTTCAAGTAGTTTTTGCTGCGCTTTCTGTTTTGTTTCCTGACACTGTAGCTCTGTTCTCGAGGTTTTTGGAGGTGCTAGTTTTCCATTTGGCCAGAACGCATCTCTGAACACATTCATATAGTAAACCAGCATCTGCTCACTGAAAATCCAATTGACTGTGTCGCGGATCTGTCTGCAGGAAATAAAATGTATAAAGCAACAGTGTAAATCGCAGTGGAAACACCAGACAATAATACTTTGGCTACAGCTTAATCTAAGCTTCTACTCCAACGGAATAATGTGACCTTTACATCTGGTTTTTACTTCCACTTACAAAATTATTATTTTTTACCATTTACTTCTATTGTTTCTACTGCAGTCTAGTAAGAGCCATATTTATATTTAAAAGGGCCAAGTACAGTATATATATTTAATCCCTTTATGACCAGATGCAGTTTGCAGAATAATGGGCAGAACAAGGTTTGTGATTTTCTGCTGTTTATACTTCTATGCAATTAGTGCAGCCCCTGAAAATCATCCTCCGCCAATCTGGTTTTCATCTAGTTCCCCGAAATATGGAGATACCAGAAACCATCTGCCTAATATTGTGAAGGTTCCCCTCACATTGCCAAAACACCTTTGTCATGTCAAGGCATGGACTCCACAAGGCCTTTAAGTTCTGTAAGTTGCGATGTGGGGCCTCCATGGCTCAGGCTTGTTTTTCCAGCACATCCCACAGATACTCGATGTTTAGGTAGTTGGTACATGTCAAAGTAACATCCACATGAATGCCAGAACCCAAGATTTCCCAGCAGAACATTGTCCAGATCACAACACTAACTCCGTCGGATTGCCTTCTTCCCATAATGCATCATGGTGCCATCTATTACCCAGGTAAACGACGCGCACACACCCGGCCGTCCAGACGATGTAATAGAAAACTTAATTTTTCAGAACAGATCACCTTCTTCCATTGCTCCATGGTCCAGTTCTGGTGCTCACGTGCCCAATGTAGGCACTTTCAGCGGTGGACAGGGGTCAGCATGGGCACTCTGACTAGTCTGTAGCTACGCAGCCCCATACACAACAAGCTGCTATGTACGGTGTGTTCTGACACCTTTCTATCACAGCCAGCATTAACTTTTTCAGCAATTTGTGCTACAGTAGCTCTTCTGTGGGATTGGACCAGATGGGCTAGCCTTCACTCCCCACGCGCATTAATGAGTCTTTGGCGCCTATGACCTTGTCGGTTCACTGGTTGTCCTATCTTGGACCACTTTTGATAGCTACTAATCACTGCATACCTGGAATACCCCACAGTACTGCTGCTTTAGAGATACTCTGACACAGTCATCGTACTATCACAATTTGGCCCTTGACAAAGTTGGCCAGATCCTTACACTTCCCCATTTTTCTTGCTTTCAACACATCAAGATCAAGAATTGACTGTTCTCTTGCTGTCTAATAAATCCCACCCCTAGACAGGTGCTATTGGAGTGAGATAATATGATTCACATCACCTGTCAGTGGTTTTAATGCTGTGCCTGATCGGTGGAGAAATATTATTTAGATACATACATAATATATATATATATATATATATATATATATATATATATATATATATATATATATATATATATATATATATACACGCACACACACATCTCATAAATATCTATCTGACCACCTGCCAAAGTGGAGGATATTCGGTATCGCTCTCTGAGGTTTGTTAAGCTCCTCATCCTGACTTGCCAGCGTGTAACCCCTGAGTATGATCCTGAGTGGGCAGAATATTGCAGCTATTACTACAGACATCCCTTGTGTATGTGTCATGAGACGTGTAGTTTATATATCATGAGTGCAGCTTCATTACTTCCTCTGTCATTTTACTAAGTCATAGGAATTGTTTTGTTTCCATCTTATGGCTCTCTCCCTTGCTCTGCCAGCCCCTCTGTCGTTCAGATTTATGGTTACAGTAAAGGATGAGATATTATAACACAGGAACAATTTTAGTAACTTACTTGTTTATGGTTCTTCCAAATGTAATTTGCACCAGTGCAATTAGTGTCTTCCTCACCCATTTAAACACTATAATAAAACAGAGATGTGTTTTAGAAGGTTGTGGTGCACTCCATGTTTGTTACATATCTATTACCATTTAGCGCTACAACTAACAGCAGGAGGACTTAATAACAGAAGATCTATAATACATAATCTAAACACTATTTGGTCCATGCACTGTCCAGACCTAAATGCTGCTTATGTCATTTTTCTTATCACCATCCCTAAAAGCAAATGTTGGCGAGTATTTAATAGAAATCAATGATCTCTATGATCAGCTCTGTTCAAGCTGTGGGCACAGTGAGGTGTTAAAGGGTGCAATGCATTCTGGTTAGGAGCTACAGTGAAATCTGTAGTGGGTGCTGGGCCGACAACAGGGGGGTACCGGGAGTACAGCAGTACAGGGCCCTGGACCCACACAAATTAATTAGGGGAGGGGGCCTCCACTGTGAATTAAGGGAGTTAGCGGGCGCCATTTCTAGGCAGCAGCTGCTCCTGAGATGCGAGAGGTGGTGTGAGGAGAGACCTCTGCGTGTAATTAAGGATGCAGCAGCGGGCCCCCTTGTAGGCAACATGTCTGCCGCCACTACCTAGATGTTGGGGGCCCCACAGCTGCCCTCAGTCCCTGCCCACAGGTATCCAGCTCCCAGACAGAGAGCCGCTGCAAGGTAGAGAGGATCCTGGCATCACCGCTGATCATGTAATAACGTCACAGCGCTGTCAGTAGAGAGGCGCTGAAAGGAGACAGCAAGGGGTAAGTAAACTACTGCAGGGCTTAGATGGAGATGGGGATGTGGTTTACTGTAGAGAGGGGGGGGGGGCAAATATAGGAGGGGGACCCTGCAATTTCTGGTGGCAGCCCGGAGTGGATACATACCCAAAACTAATAGAAACAGTAATGTGCTGAATTACTTTTGATACAAGTGTGTTGAATGAAGTATTACACTGCAATAGTGGTACAACTGTTCATTAAAACAAGCTCTTCAACCAGTGCATAGATCTGGGTACAAAGGAGCTATATATCCCTGGTCACAAGGGGTTAAAGAAATAAGTTGTCATTTACTAAAAATATAACACTCACTTCCCCGCAGCTCGAAAATCTCCACAATCAACATGAAGCACGGCTCAGCCAAGGCATCTTTTTTCCCATCCACGTCATCCCCATAGTCCGATAAGTCACCGTCTTCCTCAGCTTCATCCTACGAGCATGAAAGAAACCGGGAGAATAGTCTGTCTTAGTACATTACTTTAGGTGCACACATGTTCAGCAAAAAAAGGTTAAGAGGCTCAGCAGTCAGTGCAACATGCAGTAATAAGCAACCCCTATAGAACAAGGTAACAGCACTAGACAAAGCCAATAAGCAAACCTCGTGCTACGGATACACTGACAGTACAGAAACTGTAACACTCCTCAGCTTGCTGCTTAGGTTAGAAACATAAACCTGCTTGTTTATCACTTCTCATCTTTTTAACTATAGGGTGGGGTACGTATTTCTGGATGAAATAATTCCGACACCGAGTACTGCGGCAAAAATATCCGAAGACAATGGGGGCGACATGACAAAAATATAGACTTACTATGAAACAGCCACTGAACATTTCCAACCCGGCTCCCATATAATAGCGACCACACAATATGCCCGCACTAGAAAATGACGTCACTTCATATGGTGACCGTGAGACCGAATCCTAACCCTTATTTTGTGATATCTAGGGGATATCTAGGGTTAAGGTTAACATTACGGTAAGCTGCTGGGTCCTGCCATTGCCGCTTTAAAACAGGAAATCGCCATATTAAGTGACACAGTCATTTTCAAGTGCCGGCATATTGTGTGGTCGCAATTTATGGGAGCCGGGTCGGAAATGTCTATTCAATGTCTATTAGAGCCCATCAGTAAAAGCCTGTGCCCCAGACATCACAATGTATATTAGAGCCCATCAGTAAAAGCCTGTGCCCTAGACATCACAATGTCTATTAGGGCCTATCAGTAAAAGCCTGTGCCCCAGACATCACAATGTCTATTAGGGCCTATCAGTAAAAGCCTGTGCCCCAGACATCACAATGTCTATTAGAGCCCATCAGTAAAAGCCTGTGCCCCAGACATCACAATGTCTATTAGAGCCCATCAGTAAAAGCCTGTGCCCCAGACATCACAATGTCTATTAGAGCCCATCAGTAAAAGCCTGTGCCCCAGACATCACAATGTCTATTAGAGCCCATCAGTAAAAGCCTGTGCCCCAGACATCACAATGTCTATTAGAGCCCATCAGTAAAAGCCTGTGCCCCAGACATCACAATGTCTATTAGAGCCCATCAGTAAAAGCCTGTGCCCCAGACATCACAATGTCTATTAGAGCCCATCAGTAAAAGCCTGTGCCCCAGACATCACAATGTCTATTAGAGCCCATCAGTAAAAGCCTGTGCCCCAGACATCACAATGTCTATTAGAGCCTATCAGTAAAAGCCTGTGCCCCAGACATCACAATGTCTATTAGAGCCCATCAGTAAAAGCCTGTGCCCCAGACATCACAATGTATATTACAGCCCATCAGTAAAAGCCTGTGCCCCAGACATCACAATGTATATTAGAGCCCATCAGTAAAAGCCTGTGCCCTAGACATCACAATGTCTATTAGAGCCCATCAGTAAAAGCCTGTGCCCTAGACATCACAATGTATATTAGAGCCTATCAGTAAAAGCCTGTGCCCTAGACATCACAATGTATATTAGAGCCTATCAGTAAAAGCCTGTGCCCTAGACATCACAATGTCTATCAGAGCCCATCAGTAAAAGCCTGTGCCCTAGACATCACAATGTATATTAGAGCCTATCAGTAAAAGCCTGTGCCCTAGACATCACAATGTCTATCAGAGCCCATCAGTAAAAGCCTGTGCCCCAGACATCACTATGTCTATCAGAGCCTATCAGTAAATGCCTGTGCCCTAGACATCACAATGATTAGAGCCAACGGATCATTATAACTGGATCTACATACACATAGTGACTTTATGTAGCCGTAATGGGCAACCTGATACATACACTTCAGGGACCGCATGGTGTGGCTCTATAACATTCAAAAGGGCTGCACGTTAACCTTAATCTCAGTAATAAGATAAAACAATACATGTAATCAAAGACAGACACTTACCTGTAATAACATATCAGCAGAAATGTTAAACAAGTGTTACAAGCTATAACAAATCAGGAAGGAGCTGGGGGCCACAGGTGAAGGAGCTGGGGGCCACAGGTGAAGGAGCTGGGGGCCACAGGTGAAGGAGCTGGGGGCCACAGGTGAAGGAGCTGGGGGCCACAGGTGAAGGAGCTGGGGGCCACAGGTGAAGGAGCTGGGGGCCACAGGTGAAGGAGCTGGGGGCCACAGGTGAAGGAGCTGGGGGCCACAGGTGAAGGGCCAGAGAGCCGCATGTTGCCCATCACTGCTATATCACTAGGGAAAACTAACCTCTTGGTGGGAAAAGAAATCTCCAGGAAGCCTTTCCAAAAATGAGGATAGTGAGAAGGAAGATTTCTTGCCCTGGACATCGATGACTTTGAGGTGTGCTGGGGACGGGCTCAGAAAGGCATACAGCACCTCACTCTGGTACAGTCTGTCATCAGACAGCAGCTTCTGTGAAGAGACAGAAACACTCATGAACTTGAATGAACAGTAATGGAGACATCACAATGGATGGTTGTCAGTCACAACATTTCCTAAAACCACTAAAGAATCACACTAAGAAATACACTAGGTGAACACAGCTTTTCTGGCTAATATATGTATAAATAAGCAAAAATATCTAATTCAAATAGTGATAACTAGATCACTGTGACAGAGGCTATTACTATCACTATTTTCACATGGGCACAGGCTGCATTCATCTACCAGAAGCAAATGCAATGCAATGTGCTAGATGGCTGTTAAACCGCCCATATGTACGTACCGCTGATTGTTGTAGTTATCAAAGCCAGCATAATGTGTTTTGCCTTTTATTTTTAACATAGGCAGCCCAAGATCAGTGCACCTGCCAGAGACCAATTGATTTGGTTTCCAGCAGTGAGATCTCCATGTACATAATATTCTATGGTACAACGCCAGATGCATGATTGTTACACAGGTAAGGATACCAACAATGCTGCAGAAAAGAATCATGTACACAATGTTTGGTAACACAACGCTACGTGCAGACATGAGTACAATCACTCTCCTGCACCAGACTCCTGTGTTCCTGTTAGGAAACATTTCATTCAGCTCCTAGTACAATAGTAGTGCGTGTGAGCAGTAGGAGCATAAGAAAAAATGTAGTATTAGTGCTGCAGTTGTTTATACCACAAGCACACATCACTACACGTGTAATTATATTCCTGGAGACTTGCTGAGCCATTGCCTCGCTCACCTTACCCTTAGTCATTATGTTAACAGCACTATAAGAAGAATAAGTAACCCACTAATGGTCATACATGAAAACTTACTTATTAAAGAATTAAATAAATACAACTGAAACACCAGACCTAGACGATTACATAGAACGCACAGTGACCTAGACGATTACACGGATGGCGCAGTGACCTAGACGATTACATGGAACGCACAGTGACCTAGACGATTACATGGAACGCACAGTGACCTAGACGATTACATGGAACGCACAGTGACCTAGACGATTACACGGAAGGCACAGTGACCTAGACGATTACACGGAAGGAGCAGTGACCTAGACGAATACATAGAACGCACAGTGACCTAGACGATTACATGGAACGCGCAGTGACCTAGACGATTACATGGAACGCGCAGTGACCTAGACGATTACACGGAAGGCGCAGTGACCTAGACGATTACACGGAAGGCGCAGTGACCTAGACGATTACACGGAAGGCGCAGTGACCTAGACGATTACACGGAAGGCGCAGTGACCTAGACGAATACATAGAACGCACAGTGACCTAGACGAATACATAGAACGCACAGTGACCTAGACGATTACATGGAACGCAGTGACCTAGACGATTACATGGAACGCAGAGTGACCTAGACGATTACACGGAAGGCGCAGTGACCTAGACAAGTACATGGATGGCACAGTGACCTAGACGTTTACATGGATGGCACAGTGAACTAGACGTTTACATGGAACGCACAGTGACCTAGACGATTACACGGAAGGCACAGTGACCTAGACGATTACACGGAAGGCGCAGTGACCTAGACGATTACACGGAAGGCGCAGTGACCTAGACAAATACGTGGATGGCACAGTGACCTAGACGATTACACGGAAGGCACAGTGACCTAGACAAATACATGGATGGCACAGTGACCTAGACGATTACACGGAAGGCACAGTGACCTAGACAAATACATGGATGGCACAGTGACCTAGACGATTACATAGAACGCACAGTGACCTAGACGATTACACGGATGGCGCAGTGACCTAGACGATTACATGGAACGCACAGTGACCTAGACGATTACATGGAACGCACAGTGACCTAGACGATTACACGGAACGCACAGTGACCTAGACGATTACACAGAAGGCGCAGTGACCTAGACGATTACACGGAAGGCGCAGTGACCTAGACGATTACACGGAAGGCGCAGTGACCTAGACGAATACATAGAACGCACAGTGACCTAGACGAATACATAGAACGCACAGTGACCTAGACGATTACATGGAACGCAGTGACCTAGACGATTACACGGAAGGCGCAGTGACCTAGACAAGTACATGGATGGCACAGTGACCTAGACGTTTACATGGATGGCACAGTGAACTAGACGTTTACACGGAACGCACAGTGACCTAGACGATTACACGGAAGGCACAGTGACCTAGACGATTACACGGAAGGCGCAGTGACCTAGACGATTACACGGAAGGCGCAGTGACCTAGACGATTACACGGAAGGCGCAGTGACCTAGACGATTACACGGAAGGCACAGTGACCTAGACGATTACACGGAAGGCACAGTGACCTAGACGATTACACGGAAGGCGCAGTGACCTAGACGATTACACGGAAGGCGCAGTGACCTAGACGATTACACGGAAGGCGCAGTGACCTAGACGATTACACGGAAGGCACAGTGACCTAGACGATTACACGGAAGGCACAGTGACCTAGACGATTACACGGAAGGCGCAGTGACCTAGACGATTACACGGAAGGCGCAGTGACCTAGACAAATACGTGGATGGCACAGTGACCTAGACGATTACATAGAACGCACAGTGACCTAGACGATTACACGGAAGGCACAGTGACCTAGACGATTACACGGAAGGCACAGTGACCTAGACGATTACATGGAAGGCACAGTGACCTAGACGATTACACGGAAGGCACAGTGACCTAGACGATTACACGGAAGGCGCAGTGACCTAGACAAATACGTGGATGGCACAGTGACCTAGACGATTACACGGAAGGCGCAGTGACCTAGACGATTACACGGAAGGCACAGTGACCTAGACAAATACGTGGATGGCACAGTGACCTAGACGATTACACGGAAGGCACAGTGACCTAGACGATTACACGGAAGGCACAGTGACCTAGACATTTACACGGAAGGCACAGTGACCTAGACGATTACACGGAAGGCACAGTGACCTAGACGATTACACGGAAGGCACAGTGACCTAGACGATTACACGGAAGGCACAGTGACCTAGACGATTACATGGAACGCACAGTGACCTAGACGATTACATGGAACGCACAGTGACCTAGACGATTACACGGAAGGCACAGTGACCTAGACGATTACACGGAAGGAGCAGTGACCTAGACGAATACATAGAACGCACAGTGACCTAGACGATTACATGGATGGCACAGTGACCTAGACGTTTACATGGATGGCACAGTGAACTAGACGTTTACATGGAACGCACAGTGACCTAGACGATTACACGGAATGCAGCTGGTAAGATGATGTATGGAATGGAGTCTAGAGGGTCCCAGTGATTATATCAGCAGTGTACTGATATTACAAACTAGGAGTGATAAACACTTACCTGCAGGAAGTTATTTAACAGGATTTTTGACTTCTCCAGGAATTTCTGATCCACAGACTTGAAGGGAAGCTTACTGACAGAAGGCAGCTGTACTTTCTTCAGCGAAGGGAAACACTGGACAGGTAAATAAAAAAAAGTGTCAGTAATTTCCATTGTGAATAATTTAAATCAATAGGAGCCCTAAACAGATGAGCACTGCAGTAGATGTTTGACATCGGCATCATCATGTGAATGTGCAACTTACATTTGTGAACTGATGAACTTGATTTACACTTGTAGAGAGCTCACCTCCAGTACTTGGGTACAGCAGTGGTTAAAGAACATAATGTAATACACTTGTGGTCCTGCTCTATATCCCTGCACCCCCCCGAGAGGAGCAGAGCACACCCACCCACCATTACCAGTAACAGGAAATTCCAAAACCCTCATATTATCCAGCATTTCAAGTTATCAGTGGAACCTGTAAAAGGTCATTATTTTCTATGTCCCACCCCTTTCCCCAGTGTTATTTTAATATATTAACACTACGACCACACAGTAGGCTTGTTCTAGGACCTGGCTGTAAGCGGTTATTATTACAGCCTCTCTCTGAGCTCCTCGTCCCATCGTCCATGTGAGTATAATGTCCTTGTGCTTTATACAGCAAGGTCTGCA
The DNA here is from genome assembly GCF_038048845.1 of Mixophyes fleayi. Taxonomy (NCBI): domain Eukaryota; kingdom Metazoa; phylum Chordata; class Amphibia; order Anura; family Limnodynastidae; genus Mixophyes; species Mixophyes fleayi. Next base: position 75,246,595 of record NC_134402.1, read on the forward strand.
GACTGCTGGGATGTGGAGCACGGGAACCTTGTCTTAGGCTGTAAGTGTAACTGCAATGCAGAGTCTGCAGCGGATCACAGTTATAAGGTAAGGCTACTGTATAATATTAAGATAAAGCACCCTAGAAAGGTGGTGGGGTATGAAGAACACAGTTTTTATGTGGACAGGCCATTAACCTTCACCACAACTGTGTATTCATTGCAGGTACAGTGCTTATAAATGACACTATAGTCACATGTCTTCTATGTTGACATTTTTAATAATGTTAAAATCCAATGACTGAACAAGTGAACAGTACTGTAAAGTGAAACGCAGGCCTTACCTATAAACCAACATTTACCTGTAGTACAAGGCTTGTATGGGCTCAGACACCCACACGGGCAATAATATTAATTTACATGTGCATCAATTCTAAGACACCAACAAAATCTGGAAATCCCAAAAAGAAAAGCAGAGTCAGAGGATCCTCACCTCACTGAGCTTCCGGTGTAGATTCTGGAATTCACTTAATCTCCTTAGTACAGTCCAGTTCTTATTATCAGAGTCTCCAGAATCCGGCAAACTCACCAGTACAAAATACAGCGGCATCTGTTCCCCATTCTCCTCAGACACCTGCGGGAAATACAACTATTACAGCGATTGCTGCGGGATTCTCACAAAGCAGGGTATTAATGGGGATTCATTTACTACAAGTAGGAAATGTCCGGACACATGGAAATCCGCAGAGATCTTCATATAAATATTATGATTAATACTGGAGTATTACGAGATCAGGGCGCCAGAACCTTTCAACCCATTTTAAATTGATTGTAATTTAATAAATGAATGAAGTAAAAAAACAACAACAACAACAACAACAACAACAACAACAACAACAATAAAATAATTTGATAGCAGATTATTTTTTTTAATATTTAAATTACATTATCTGAAAGAAAATAAGCTAAAACTTTTGTCACCCAAGTCGCGGAAGAAATAACACACACACTAAAAATATAAGGCTGAAATGAATATAACAATGTATAGATTACAAGAGTAAGGGCATAAAAACAGTAGGTGATATGAGATTAGCAGCAAAAATATTAAAACAATGCTTCTGAAATGTAAGAAGGTAGCTGGAGAAGTGCGTGAAACATGCACAGCAATATTAGGACATGTGAAACGCGTTTCGGGGGACTCTTCACTTTTCTTTGATGCCAAGTACTGAATGAGTATGGCTAATAATCTATATATGCCAGATAGACAAAGACGATTGGTTACTTAGTACATGATGTAAATTTGTGGGTAGAATCATCCTAATCTCACATACAGAATTTACATTTATTTCAAGTAACAAACAAGCAAAATATGCTTAAAACATACTTTACCTTTAGAAACAGATAGATGTGTTAGAATTAAGAATATATGATCAGAGCAGCAGACTTCCATAAAATGTGTTACCCACCACAAGTTCATAAGGTACTATATATAACAGACATTGGTCTCCGTATACTTAGACAAGCAAATTGTCCAGTGTAACATAAGTGGAAAAACTGAGGGATTCAGGGACAAAAGTAAGTTTCTGAAAAAGAGAAACAACGTGTGCTGAGGGCACGGATGGATCCATGCAAACCACATCCATGTCGACCCAAATAACAGCACACGGTGTATCTTGCTATTCAACAGCCCACAGATTTCTGGGCTTCTGATTATGCGAACTTTCTTTTTATCTATAATATAAATGTCTAGTGGCGTGTGTTAGTCTGTCTGTGTGTGTGTGGAAAAAATAAAACCAAGCTGCAGCGCCACCTGCTGGGCAGAGTTATACACTGACCTACTAAATTCTTAGTGTGTGTGGAAAAAACAACTCAGAAAGGGCTGAAATTTGGTATACTAAGATGTTTTTAATTTGTTAATTTAATTTAATTGTTAAAAGTGTTTACAAAGATTTAAAATATATATATATATATATATTTCTTGAAGAAGTGACAGTTGGGAGTGGTTGGTGGTTGCCGGGGGTGACAGAGCGAGAGGAGTGTGATACTCAGGACCGCTGAGAGAGATCCCTGTGTCTGTATAGACATCTGGATAGATGTGGCGATGAAAATGAAGGATGAGGTGATGGAGAAGAATGATGAGGTGGTGACATGTGAACAAAACCACGTTAAAAAAGGGCGCTTACGTCGGGAAGTAACGCTCTTCCCCTGAGGAGGCCTGGGCTAGGCCCAAATGCATGACAAGAACCTTTTTAACACCTTAAGTTGCTTGATTTGACTAGAATGCATGAGTATCATGCACGAGTTAACTTGTGTATTATATCCACCAATATAACTTCTAACCAGACTTGTGGTACTAAAAGAAAGCAGATTAAAAGACTTCACATTTTTTGAATTTATTAATAAAGAGGTGGAAAAACTATTGATAAATTAGTTATGGGAAATTAAATAAACACAAATTTATGTAGATCACAATTATAGTATAGTATAGTATAGATGTAGTGTCTTAAGAATTAAAACTGTATAAATATCATGCAGGTGATCTTTTTAATGATATGTGTAATAGAGTTGGATGAATTATTTAACAATCAATGAAATCTGTAAAAGTTATAACCTGGAGATGTCAAACAAGTTAATATATACAAGATAAAATATAGAGAAATAAAAAAAAGATGACATTTATCGAAACTTAAACACAGTATACAGAAGATAAAACATTTCTACAATATTAAAAAATAAAAAACATATCATGTTAGGAGACCATGCTATATGCAACAGGAAAGTAAATTGAAAGAAATATAGAATATCTATTTAATTTGGAATCCGTCACCATACATGCTATGGATCTGGACCTACAACAAATGGACACTTCAAATCTCTCATCAGATTACATTGCTCCTGAAAAACAACTCACCCCTACAAACAAGTTTTCACCATTATCATGAAGAAAACAATTTTACACCAAATAGATCCCATATTAGAGGAAGATGGGTGCGGTGTATAATTCATTACCATATCATAATCAGCAGAAGCTATTTATATAGCGGCACTAAATCCACAGCGCTGTACAGAGAACTCACATCAGTTCCAGCCCCACTGGGGCTTACAGTCTAAATTCCTTAACATACACAGACAGAGACTAGGGTTAATTTGAAGCAGCCAATTAACCTACTAGTATATTTTTGGCGTGTGGAAGGAAACTGGAGCATCCGGAGGAAACCCACACAAACACGGGGAGAACATACAAACTCCACAAAGATAAGGCCATGGTCAGGACTCAAACTCATGACCCCAGTGCTATGAGGCAGAAGTGCTAACCACTAAGCCACCGTGCCACATCTGCAACACTTTATATCACCATTCTTGGGATAGATATTCCACACAAAGTCAACTCTGCACGGAATAAACACAACCATAGATTATAGAGAGAACAGTCTCAAAGAAGCTATAGGTATGACACATCTTGAATTGATGAATAACAAGTAATCAGAGTATCCGGCGAACACCACATAAAATTCTGTGATTTATCATAGGATTCTTCAGGAGTCACTTTAGAAAGAGACCCTAACTCACATGGAACCACAAGCTTGTATCCTACCAACAATGATATCAGAAAACATACCAGAGGAAACACCATCCAGAAATACAGGGACAGAGTCTGTCAAAACAAATGGCCAATACAAAAACAAGCAAATCCGTTAGTCACCACCTATTCAAAGAAAATAAAAACACAGTCAACTAAAACAAAACCAAGAAAATATTTCAGAAATGGGACCATAGGAGGAAGAAAACCACAAAAAGACACGAGAGGAATTATGATTTACGGATATATTCTAAAGTAATTATAACCTGAAAGAACCCGTGTGCAGACTGCTACAGTCTTAGATTTATAGTAAATAATCCTATAAATAAGGTTGATGTCTATAGTAGAGTTGAAAAATTAATTAGACCCAAAGAAATAGTATCTATTTCTAGGACTGAAAGATCAAAAATGAAAACCCTTTCTAACATACTGGTCTAAAGATATTTATCATCTAGTAAATATCAGACCCTTTAAGCCACAAGAAATAAAAGCTACAGAATATTAACAATAGAATAATATTATAATTAGATCAGCAGGGACTTCTAAACAAAGCAGATTATGGTAAAAAAATAAATAAATAAGAATATTAGAAGATACTAAAACAGACGTTGTACTGACAGAAAATATCACTAAATATTCAGAAGCATTGTTTTAATATTCAGAAAATATGAATAAGCTTTAGCCAAGAATAAAACAATGATCAGATCCTTATGGAGACATAACGGTTTGATATATTAAAGGAACTGCTGCCAAATTATTATTATTTTTTCTTACAGTTTTCCTAAATCTTTGGGATTGATTCCCAATTTTCAATCTGTCAGAACATGTAGGCAATTCTTTCAAAATTCAGGAAAGGTTACCATTGTATGTACAAAAACATAGACAGGCAGTACACAAAGGGGTCAATGCATCAATAAGATGCGGTGCAACTAAATACGCATCGCTGCACATCGCAGTGATGTATATTTATGCACCATTTGAATGCACCATGCTGGGTCTACTCTGGGAGCCCAGATGAAGTGACCCCTCTCCTGCGATCCAGTCTTCAGACTAGCGCTGCTGGTGATAGGAGTAAGTGCTGTGTGCATAACCTTGCATTGGATTCTGCAAAGCCGAAGAGGCTTCATTAGAATGACATAGGAAACCAACAAATTACAAATATATTTAATAATTACCCCTGACGCGAAGAGAACAAAAAGAAGTTCAGTATTACATGGCTACAGCAATCTGGAGACTTCAACAGATGTGTAGTTAGTAAAAGGGTAAAACATAAGAAAAAAAAAATCTACTTTGTGTGCAACAAAAAAACGGTTCTTAAAATAAAAGAATGTGTAACGTACAATACTCAAAGTTCTATTTATTCTATCTACTTGGTTACCGATACTGGTAAAAGCAAAAAATAGATTGGGGGTAACATAGGTGCCTGAATAGAAGAGGACAATCATTAGAACAACTCTAACTCCCAGCAATTAAGGAATGCAATTTCAGCTGCAGAAAAAAAACCTCTAACATACTAGCACAATCTCCATAAGGTCCAACATATTAGCAACAACATCCGTAAAATCTTAACACACTACTTTACTTGAGGTGGAACAGTTGCCACTTCCCTGCTCTTGATCTGGAGGTGGACACGTGAACTAGAGATGCTCTGGTAATAAAGAGCAAGGCTTTGTACAAGAATATGCTAGATCTACATTCACAGAATATATTCACTAAGGAGCAATACAAGATATCAAGGAACAAATCACTTCAATGAACAAGAATGAGGACATTGGAAGAGCATACAGAGTAAATAGCGGGGCTCCACTCCCAGAAGGACCGGGCCATTCATGATTTACAAAGAAGTAGAACATCTAGAGGAGAAAAATGAAGATCTAGAAAACAGAGATAAAACCTCCTCCATATTCAATGTATTCTAGAAGAGGACACATCAAATTATGTTTCTCCATGATCCGTTTATTAATTTGACCCCAAATTTTACTGAAACTCAACTCATTCTCAAAAGACCGCACAGGGTCTTGAAAGCTAAAACAAAATGTACCAAACCCCACTATATGTTATTTTTCTAACCAATTACAGACTAAAGAGCATTAATTCAGGTCTTTCACACTGAAGCAGCGAGCACGGAGATCTTCACTTGCAAATTTGTAAACAAGTTGCTTCTATCACCATTACAAAATACCGCAATACATCAATCTGGGCTAGAAAACTGCTAAAATTAACTCAAACGGAGAATGGCTTCTACCAAGCATTATTATAGGTCAGCTATCACTAGTGATCCATTAAATCCTTAATGCTACAAGTTATACGGAAAGGACAAAACAACCAGATTTTGGAAGAAAAACATCAAATTAAAGAAAAGGGACAGTATCCTATTTACAGTAAATCTCTGAGTACTACTGATTCCCCTACAACTTGGAACCTCACCATCTGAAAATGAGCCTAGTTATACTCTGGAATCCTCATTCCTTTGTGCAAGTATACCTCTTCTATTTATCAGAACAAGGGTGCTCTCCTGAACCATACCCTCAACAAGCCCAGGCCCCAAGAAGTTCTCCTACAGTCATTTCCTAAAGGATGCAATACAGGTTATTATTTAAATATCCAGATATCAAATTTATTCATTATTTTATTTAACTGCTGCTTATTAGTATTTGCATAATCTTAAATCTTGTTCACTCTCAAGCTACACATGCCTGGTTTTCAATACCTCATTTACATGTATTGAGGGCGCTACAGAACGAGTTTAGGCACTTTGTAACCTAGTAAGCCCAACGGCACCCATCCTTGAAGGCTGGCATCCGTTATCATCGTCCAGTCCCAGTAAGTGAACAGGCAACCCCTGTTGAGGTTGTTGCTTCTCAGCCACCTGTCTGTGCGCCAACAGGGACTCTACCATTCCCTGTAGAGACAGGAATTTGTCTTCCGGTAAGAACACCCCCTGCCGAAGGTATCGAATAAAAGCCCCAGGAAGTTCATCTGCTGGGAGGGCGCAAGATTCAATTACTTGTAATTGATGATCCCACTGTGTGCTTATAAAATCTGAGCTGTCCACCAAACACAAGCCTAAAGCAAGGCCTGGGAGCAGATCGTCCAGGTAAGGGATACGGTTACCCCTCTGGATCTGAGAAGAGCAGCCACCGCTCCCATGATCTTTGTGAACACCCACTGCTCTGTAGTCAGGGCAAAGACTAGGGCCTGAAACATAGTGATGGGACTGGACTGTGAATCTAATAATGCACTAGAGTCCTTCTGAGACTGGAATATGAAAGTACGCATCCATGATGTCCAAGGACACCATGAACCCCTCCTGTTCCATGTTGTTGATGACCAATCTCAAGGACTTCAGGAGATCTATGATGTATACTCAACTTACAAAGCCACTCACCCAGGCATCTGTGGAGGAATCAAACCACTAAAAGAGAGGCAGACAGGCTCTTACTACAGGAGTACCTGTCAGTCACGCTGACTGCTTGTCAGAGGGCTTGGAAGCTGGATGTTTAGCCGCTCAAGCTTGCCTACCTCTCTGCATCCCACCTCAGGAAGATGATTGACTCCTTGCCTGTCCGTAGGGACAAAAAGAAGCAAAACCTAGTGCCCTTTGGTCTAGGGGCTTTAAAGGAGCACTTTCCCCCCTGTCTCCATCTCAGTGAGCACACTCACAGGTAAGCATGGCCACTGGTGCTCCTCCTCGTATGCCACACAACGGCATACTCCCAACACTGACAGCAAGGCAATTTGAAGAGACATCTGGAGATGCCAAAAATCTTTCCCACTCTCCAACCTCCTGATTTGGCCCAAGAGATGGCTCTCATTACTGAATGAGATGTGAGCACTATGCTTATTTACACAGAAGATGGCTCTCATTACTGAATGAAATGTGAGCACTATACTTATTTACACAGAAGATGGCTCTCATTACTGAATGAAATGTGAGCACTATGCTTATTTACACAGAAGATGGCTCTCATTACTGCACTAGACACAAGTGCTGTGTTTATTTACCCAGGAGACTGCACTCATAACTGCAAAAGATGCGAGTTCTGGGATTATTAACCAACCAGATAACTGGCTGTCTCCTACTGCACTTAGATAATCCGAGCCAGGAGCCACTCTTATAACTCGGAGGATCAAAAAGTGCTTAAACAGCCATTTTATTACCTCCTACCATCATCACCACACGTATATGGAGACGGTGGGTCATATGCTTTGGAAAAGCAACGTTTTTCACTGTCAGAGACATTGATTTATTATGTATTTCTGAACCTCTAGAAACTAGGTGGATTATTCACATCATTTGCTGTTTTTGTCATTACTCTTGCAATTGTAGTCTATAGTTTGTTTTCCATTATCATCAAATATCCTTGATTACATTCCTTTTATGGAGACATAAAAAAATGTAGACAGATAAGTGGATAAACGTTTGCATACTGCTGTATTTCTGCAATATAAAAAATGTATTGATGTAATATGTATTATGAAAATGAGTGTTTCTATTTCCGATCTTATACCCTTCTAGTAAGACTCCAGTGTATTACTGATTCCACAACAAAAAACAGGATCTTAAACCCTATTCCTCGCTTATAGAAGGGCAACTGCACCAACGCATTTTAATGACTAGGTGGAAAAAATTCTTATTGCAACATAAAATCAAAGGTCTGACAGAATTATTACCAGTCCTCATCACACCTCTGCAAAATAATCATTTTTCTCTAGACACTGAATATATTTTTTTTCCACTGTCATACAGGATTTAGTGTGGAAGAAAACGAAAAAACAAAAACAATCACAAATATATCCTCTCTAATAAATACCACAGTAGATTTAAAATATATAATACAATTTATTTGTGCAACCATTAATACATATATAAAGCAAAAAATTGAAAAGAAAGGAAAATATGAAAACATACTCCATCAACCATTAATCTGGACTAATTTTGGTCTTAAATTTTGTTGAAATCACCTAGGGCCTGATTCATTAAGGAACTTAAATTAAGAAGTTTCTTATTTAAGTCTCCTGGACAAAACCATGTTACAATGCAAGGGGTGCAAATTAGTTTTCTGTTTAGCACATAACTTAAATACTGACTGTTTTTTTCATGCAGCACACAAATATCAACTTTAAATTTCAGTGTACAAATAAGCTATCAAGTATTTGTCTGCTACATGAAAAAACAGTCAGTATTTAACTTATGTGCAAAACAGAACACTCATTTGCACCCCTTGCATTGTAGCATGGTTTTGTCCAGGAGACTTAAATAAGAAACTTCTTAATTTAAGTTCCTTAATGAATCAGGCCCCTATCAGGCACATATAGGGAAAAAAAAAAAAAAAAAAAAGGTCTCGGACAATAATTCATTGCATAATCCAGAATTTTTGATAAGAGTTGGTTTCCACGATTTCTATAGAAAAGTCTGCTGCCCATGTTAACAATGTCAACACTACCTGCCAACATGGACAGCAGACTTTTCTGTAGCTATCTATAGAAACATCTAATGCCCATGTGCAGGAAAGAGTTGCTATTGTTATCTATAGAAATGTCCGGCGACGTATATATTGGTGACGGAATTCTGACGGAAATCTCCTTAATGTAGTCAAGAAAAAGCCTCAATGTGAAAATATGAATGAACAAATCCTTGCAATTGAAGGGGAACCTTCCCAAAATACACAATTTAGTTTCCAGCTGAGTTCATCAAGTTGTAATAAAAGTGCATTGCAGCAATCCAGTGATACAGCGAGTCACCGAGAAGGCTGTACGTGTCTAGGGCTTATCTTCCCTTAGACAGGTATGGGAGAGGAGCAGTAACACCACCACTTAGTCTTTGGCCCACCTTATGGACAGTAGAGCAGCGCTGGACCATCCAGGCTTCCAGAGATCAGAACCAATGGAGGACAGGATCACTGCACTACATGCAAGTACAACTTTCATCTGTTTAGAACTTCGTGAACGCCACCCAAAAAATCAAAACCTTAACATTTGGGTGGAATTCTTCTTTAAGTCTATGAGAGACCTGCAGACTAAAACCCAGTGCATATTTTCAGCATTATTGAGGAGTATGTCTATGCAACAAGTTCAGGCTTTTACCCAGTGACTACCCCTGACCATATAGGTGCACAGTTACACACGGCTTACCTCGCTGATGTTGATAAGTGCCCGCCACATGCCCAAGTTCTCACACCAAACATCTGTCCGAGAAATGTGCAGATCTAGATCACTTTGCTCCTTCTCCATCAGAGCAATTTCATCCTTCAGCTTCAAAATAATCTGTCATGTAGAAAACAAAAAATAATTTTTTACCCCTAGACTGATACATTTACAGACTGCGCCTGGTGAGCTGCCGATCTGACCTGTAACTTTTTTTTATTTTTTTATTAAAGCATACATTGGAGGCAATCAATAGTCAGCCTGTAAATTCAATGGAAACTAGCGGCATTATTTTCTAAAACAAGCAACTGCAACAGTGACATCTGAAGACAAAAAAAAGGTACTGCACTATATAAACTTTTTTAAAGAAATAATGAAAAAAAACATACATACAGACAATGAGCAGAGCAATAAATACAATAAAACAAATGCACGGCTCAATTATCTTTAATTTTTACAGATTTCCAAAAATATACATATGTGAGAACAAGGGGCCTGATTCATTAAGGATCTTAAATGAAGAGGATTCTTATTTCAGTCTCCTGGACGAAACCATGTTACATTGCAAGGGGTGCAAATGAGTGTTCTGTTTTGCACATAAGTTAAATACTGACTGTTTTTTCATGTAACACACAAATACTTGATAGCTTATTTGTACACTGAAATTTAAAGTTGATATTTGTGCGCTACATGTGCAAAACAGAACACTCATTTGCACCCCTTGCAATGTAACATGGTTTTGTCCAGGAGACTGAAATAAGGATCCTCTTCATTTAAGATCCTTAATGAATCCGATCCAAGAACTGGATACACTACTCTAGCAAAAACCAATATATCAAATATGAAGAGCAAGACTAATAAATTTAGATCAAGGGGTGGAGAGGACGCATTAGGGTCCTTCCTTGATATGCTATTCCCACTCTGCAGCAGATCTAAGCTGGTGGGGATCAGGTCTCATTGCTCAGTGTGTCTATTAACCTCACATTGCACCTATTACAGTTTATAGAAAGGAATTTTAATACCATGCTTTTAGCTGTCTGTCCTCTGTGCAGTTAAAATCAGAGGCTGTCTGTAAGAAAAATATGTATCTTTATAAATATAGCAATTTTTGGATCAGTTAAAAGCTCTTTAAAATTAAAATTGCGTCCTACAAGACAAGCTGAAAATGACATAAGTGATGTGGTCAGACAGAGTGTTCTGATAAGTGTTACACCGACAATGATGTACAGTTATGGTTAATTATGTGTCTCTGTTTTCATGCTATATTCGGGCCTATATGTTGCCCGTACGTAGCTACCTCAGAGGTCTATATAAACTTTCAGTATCAGGACTCTGGCATCATAGGTAATGGACAGACATGGTGACTGAGATACTACTACAATGATGTATATTTGTAAAATGTGACAATTTTGTTAAAAAAATACATTGATAAAGTCTGATTGAGAAGTTTCTTTGCCTCCGCAAATGGCACATTGTATGTTCTTACTGGTTCTTGTATCAGTGAATACTGATGGAGTTAGATATAGATCAAGATATTGTTAAGATAGTTGTAGTTGGTAAAGGAAAGAGTGACGCAAAATCCGCAGAATTACAGTAAAAGTATTGTGCGTTTCTGTGCTCAGGTACCTACAGTTATATTCTTTTTACTGTTTATAAAATACATGCTCCATTCATAGATAAGAAAATATTTACAGTGCTAATAAATCGATTGTGTATTTCAAAAGTCACCCTCACTAGTTATTAACAATAGAAGCTCTCATAGATCACCCATATGAATTTCAATAATATTTAACAACTAAATATACATCACAGACATAAAATTATTTTTTTGTTTTTAAAATGTATCATGCAATATATAAAATACATACATACATGTATATTATAGAAACAATAATTCCAACAATTCTATGCGCACTGATGATTTCACTATCAATAATCTCAAACAATATCAGAAAGCAGGTTGTTGTACTTGTATGGTTGCTTCAGTTATAAACGTCCACACACAAATAGTCAGTGATTCTTTAATAACCAGTATGGTAAGATTCAATAATCAATAGCAGCTTGCTGCCTCTTAGCCAGTGCCATGGTTCTAACATGCTGATCTAAGAGTACTAAAATAGAAATCATTTTGTGAACAGACTTCTCCATTTGAATAAAGTTCCAATGTGCATACAAGTGAATATTGAGAATATAAAATGATAATTCCATTGTAAATAAATTCACAACAATCTCATTGAATAAAATATTAATTGTTGATACCTTCAGAGCACTTTTGATCTGCAGTTTAACAGTTTTTATATAGGCTGTACACAAGTCTAATAGGTATTCAAATACACACATAGGAAAATGATTAGAGCTGATCAATTACCTCATAAGTTAAAACAAAATATAACAATGGCCCCAAAACACATTTACTCTCCACTAGCCTTGAAAAAGACTGGATGGTCCAGTCGAAACACATTGGTAAGGATAGAGGAGTGCTGAATGTTCCTATCCTACCATTTTAACATCTTAAGGAGAAATAAACTGGCCCTAGAACCTGGGAAATTAACATCTTACTACTGCTAGAACTGCGCCTAATTTATCTTTCCTCTAGTACTAGTACCTGTCAATGTTCAATTTTACATTTCCTATATTTTGTGAGTGTTTTTTATGCTTGTAATAACTGGGATTTAAAAAAAAATTAAAAAAAAATATCACCTTAGAATCCTCTTTCTTTTTATGACTTTACAAATGTAGCTCGTAGTGTACAGATAAAGAAGAGCAAAACGATCCTATCATTCCGGGCGGCATATGGAGAAAAACATTTTCAGTTACCTTACAAGAAAAGATCTAGTAAGTTCTTAATCACAAGGGGAGACCGTGTGGAACTGCTTTCTATTCACACATCTTCAGGAATGATGTCTTATTGAAAGAGAGGTTCAAGTAAGTTCACACTTCACAAGGGGAAGACGACATTATTTTGTTTAATCTATTTATGAACTATTTATAACTTTGAGCACTTAGGATATTATTTTATCTTTATGGTTGAAAACCGGATTGCACTATGTTTTTTATTTCTGTTATGATCAATGTGGAACACAAAGTGAAGATTGAGAGGATTGAAGGCACATCCTATCTAAAAATTAAGTATCACCAATTTTTATTTTATATTTTTCTACTATTTTGCTCTAACTTGTGAGGTAATTCATCAGCGCCTAATCATTTTCCTATTGGTGTATTTGAGGCATGCAATGTGCCATTGTCCAATTGCAAGCTCCAACAACAAGTTAGGATGAATAAAAACTTGGATTTTATGTTTAGTGTCAATCTTCACCGATACACTAGACAAAGTCTTGGTTATTTGTGGAACAAGTGTAAGTAGCGAGTAAAATACCGTCTCCGAAAACAGAACTGCTCAGGCAGATTAATCCACATAGGTTCGTTGGTGTGACCGGTAGTAAATTGCACACGGACAACCGGGTGTCCCAGGAAAGAGTAAAGCATCATTGGCCTAATATACACACAGTGGATGCAGACACTTGTGAGTTGAATCAATTATTCTTGAGAGCACAGCCTATCAATTCACCATAAACCAGACACACAGTGATGAACCCGGGCCTTATAATGGAAATATCGTGCCAACCCTGTCTGTCCTGAGTGGGCCAGTTGAACAACCGTGGCCCACTCTGTTATTAAATTCCCCCCGGAGGTCTGTTATTGCTGTGGTGTCCGGAGAGGGAGGGGTGAGGCAGCTCACAGGAAGTGTGAAACAGCTGTGGACCCTGTCACATCAAAAAAAGTGGAAGGGGTTAAAAAAGGAGGGTGAGGACCTTATCTAAAATCAGGAGGGGGTCTCACCCTGACTACTAACTATTGTTCTAGCAACTCTGCAACACAGTCTGAATGGCACCATCACCGCAGGTGGGAGACCACTGATGTCATGCTCTATTTCCATCCCTGTTACCCCCCAAACTCTTCACACCACCAATCACAAGAGGACAATGAGTGGGGGGGTTGACCCAGGGAGGTGGCCAAGATCGGGTGTCTTGTGAGAAGGGACAAAAAGGAGCTGTCTGTGGGAGGGGTGGTGTTGTTGGAGAATCTTGAGACAGCGAGGACTTGGACTGATTGAGAGTAACTGTATTCTCACAGTGCCAGAAAGGAATGCTTGAGGCAGGAGCTTCTTGACAGAGATCGGACAGTGTACCTCAAGGACTGATTCTGTTACCACTCCATCTGGCAAATTCTGGGGAATTGGTGAGCCTACATCGGTAGGGAGACTAATACCCAGGGTCCTACCAAGCTGGTGGAGAGTTGGCCGAGCGGCTGGGATCAGCAAGATACACAGACCCACCTTAAGGATCAGACATTGGGGAGTTTTTACTTGCACTGGTGATTTTCTGCCACTAGATATATTTGGTGGTGGAACAAATGTCTCCTTGGGGTGCACTGTTGTATTTTACTGTGTGTGCACTTTGTTTAATAAAAGGGATTATTATTTCTTTCCTGTCTCCTTACCTGTGTGACCTGTGAACCTAGAGGACTGGGTATGTAGTGAGCTGGGTATCTAGTGTCTTCACACACTCCATGGTCATAGTCATGACAGCGCAGCCTATCAAAGGTCATAGTCATGACAGCGCAGCCTATCAATTCACCAGAAAGCAGAGACATCACTGACACACTCCATGGTCATATTCATGAGAGCGCAGCCTAACAATTCCCCAGAAAGCTGATATATCAGTGACACAGTCCATGGCCAAATTCATGAAGCACTTGTTCCTAATTAATTGGTAGACTTAAAGTAGGTTTTCAAGGCAGGGGGAAGGGGGGTTGGGGGTTTAAAAGAAAAAACAGCACCAGTTTACAAACGAGCGAAAACACCCAGTGAGGTGCATATTTTACAGCCAACACATTATAGGTTTTATTTTATACCAGAAACGCACCACGGAATAGGCTGCATTTTCAGGAATATTAGTTCAACCACAAGCTTACTGCTTCCACTGTATGTAGATAACAAGGTCTCCTATTATCAGCCACCAGCATGTCATGCTGTAACAGAACATTATGTCACTATGTAGACAGACAGCAGTAAATCATTCTGTCACCTGGAGATGCCATATATCATGCGGGTAAGAGATCACACTGATCACAACTACCTAGGATTCAGCTACCAGCAAAGCTCACATTTCATAAACACAATAATCTAAGCAGGTTTGAATAGGATTTACACTGCTGTTAATCAAAAACTGTGGATACATGGTTACCAAAAATATGCCTAATTAAATGTTCATTAGCAGGCCTCAATCCTGCCGTTTCCATGACACTGAGTAATATTTATTCATTCTGCATTTCCCTGCTTAATCATGAACATTATATCCTAGTTCCAAAAGAAGCAGAACATTGAAACAACAACATATTTCAATAGGCTCTTTCTCCATCATCACAATACAGCTCTCTATTTACAGGCTTCTTTCTTTACAAACTCAAAATCTGAAGCAAACCTAATTTAAATTACATTTGCTGCAGAGTGAGGCTTATCTACAGCTGCCAATGCCAAGGCTATATTTAGAGGTCATGTGTTTCATGTACCCATGAAAATAATAAAAAGAAGACATTTAGAGTTGACAGAGATGAGGTTAGCTGGCTGTACCTTTTTGTCAGGTTTTGGAGCGTTAATAATGGAGCTGAGCGCTTGTCTCTTGTAGTCCAGTTTCTCTGTGAGCTGGCGCAGTTTGTTGACAGCATAGCTGGCCTGCTCAGAAATCCCACTAGTGCACTCGCCCAGGATCTCTTCTCCACCTTCACACACCTGCATCTGGGCCAGGAGACATGGTGACAGAAGTGACAATCCTTATCCATAACAGGGACCCTGTCTGTTGAGGTTATAAGCATTTCTTATAACTGATACACCTGTGATTAATTTTATTCTCATAATGGCAAATCCAAAGGACAATAATGTACTTGAGCAAATGGTGACATTATAATAAAATACTCTATTTTCACATGGCAAAAAAAGTACACGGTAGAACAATTTGCAGGATGAACTATGAGGTGTATATGTACATATATACGTATAAATGAGTAACAAGGTGTTTTCTCTTGTATTGCTATACATATGTTGAAAGAGATTACAGCACTTTTTTATACTGATTTTTTCCCCCAGCTTCCACCAAAAGAAGCAGGTCAGGTTGTTTGCTCACGGACACGAGGGATGCTGGGAAGATCACTTTTGGGAGGGTAAGAGCCAGCTGTGGCATTGACCAAAGCAACACTAAAAGGTGTCTCACGTACTGTGCTGCTGTTACGTAAAGTGGTGATGAAGTGATGTTGGACAACATGTACCACCGGGGCAGCAATGACACTTGATAAACTTGCCATGAGTTTTTAATGACGAAAAGTGTCTGAGGTTCCAGAACTTTACAGTTAGCTAGTTGGAACCTGGGCGTGCTTAAAATATGCTCAATAAGGTGTGTTTCAGAATGAATGGAATCGGACATGGTAACAAGGAGCATGAGGGGCACGTGGGTAGCTTTAAGTTTTAGTCCAGTAATAGGTTTGCCAAGACAGTGGATTTCCTTCAACAATGGAGTTATCTTAGGATAGCCCTGGGAACATAGGTTTGCAGAGTTTGGAGAAGCTGTGTGGATATAATGGGGGTAAGATATCACCTAGAAGATATTTTGAATGCAGTGTGTGTGTCTGTGTGTGTGTGTATGTTAGGGAATTTAGACTGTAAGCTCCAATGGGGCAGGGACTGATGTGAGCGAGTTCTCTGCACAGTGCTGCGGAATTAGTGGTGCTATATAAATAAATTGTAATAATAATAATAATAATAATAATAATAATAAAATCTACAATAGAATAGGAGAGCCATGGCAACACAGGTTTACAGAGTTTGGAAAAGCTGTGTGGGTATGCTGGAGGGTAAGATATCACCTAGAAAATATTTTGAATGCAGTTCCCTCTATTCAAATGCAAATTCAACTATTTGCAACATTTTATCTCAATCAACTCCTCTCCAGAGTGGAGTGTCTCCCCTATATACAGTACCCACTTAATTTCATGTGAGCCCTTGGAGGTAGAGAAAATCTAGCACTGACGGCTGCATCTACAAGAGAATATTTAGCATTGACGCCTACATCTATATTATAATATTGATGTCAGAGCCAAAAGTATTTGAAAAACCAAGTGTTGGTTAGGATCTCATACTGATAGAGAAAAAGTTACTTTGGGGGCGGAAAACTCCACTCAACAGGTCTGTCCTTTGGATTCAGCAGAGTAGTGCATAAGTTGAGAAAAATCCGGTTAGTTCCATTTCTATGTCAACCCATGTTCGGATGGAAGGGGCCCCATGTCCCAGTACGTATTGTGAGGTATGGCAACAAGTATTTATGAAAAAGTCAGGGATCCACAATCCGACCTCCTTTGAGACGTTGCTTTTTATTTTTTTTTCCCAAGACTGATTGTGGGATTTGGAGTGAAAGAGTCTGGGAATAGGTAGAACAACTTTGGGATAATGTCCATCTTTACTGCAGAGATGCACCCAATCCACGAATAAGAATAGTTTATCTCAGCTCGTCATATCTTTTTTGATTGTCTCCAGTTGAGATGGACAGTTGCCCAGAAGACCTGGTACCCAGGTACTGTATTTTGTGTGGTTACCATCGGAATGGGAAATTGTGTTTCCAAATTGTGTTTGGACAGTTTGCAAAATGTTAAATCTAACAGTGCTAATTTATTAATGTTGATTTAAAAGTTTGATAGTACATCAACATTTTGGAGCTCTTTGTGTATATTAGGGGGGGGAATACATGGGGTTTAGTTATTGCAAGTAAGACATTGTAATAATATCTTGAGGGGCAGCTGTTTTTCCTGCATAATCAGGTGTACGCTGAATCTGGATGCCAGCCCGGCCTAGTGCTATTGCAGATGTGAAATGAGGATTATATGAATCCATTATAAAGGACCACTGCAAAGGAGTTACGATGTAGCACCATGATAGCTCCTAAGCAGTTACCATTTATTTAAGAACCATAAATATAATGGACATGCTTTTTCTGCATTTCAGACCAATATCAGTGCAGAAACTATGAGCAGTATGGAAAAGATCAATAGTGTTAGTGTTATCTTGCACAGTAATGTACCACATCCTGGTGTTTTTCTCCAATAAACGTGTAGCAATCAGTAAAGAAAAATAATTGCTTTTGTTACAAGTTGTACTGTGAGGAGAAGAAAATACAGAAGAATAAGACAACCTTGAATGCAGATGACAGTTTTCTAATGGGCAATTTATCTGCAATGTAACATGTTTCATCTTCGTAAGGTATGGTAGAACGTAAGCTTCCACTTTCAACTAACATCTTTAAGCAAAAGTGTCTAGGGTTTAGTATTTTTGTGCAATTGAATAGTCTACCTGGCTGTAAAACTTTAAGCTGTGAATAGACTCCTCTAAATCCATCAGGTAAAAATGTGACCCTCAACCAAGCTATACAGTATGTTTTGAACATGGAAACATTGGAGTTTTCAGCCTTAGAACACGGGAGACATTTTTACTCTTGCGACTCTTGCGACCAGCCAGTCCGTCTATCTATGACTAAAGACAACGTTGCAGATTTATGGTATATTACATGGACTCACCGATTCATCTTTGTCATCCGAGACACATAAGTAGGAGAACTTGTCCTCTTTCCGGATCAGTTGCTCATACAAATCACTCACGATGAATGAGGGGTAGAACCTGTCCTTCAGAGTCTCGTACACATCGGCCTGAATCTTGCTGAACACCTCAATCCCCTTGTTGCCAACAAGACTCTGCTGGATTTCTTTATAAAGCGCTTTCTCTACTTGGATTTCTTTGCTCTCTACAAAGAAATTCTGGTAGATTTCACCAACTAATTGAGGTATTTCAGACTATGAAGAAAAAAATGGAAATTTAGTGTGGCTAAAAGTAAACAACAACATGAGGTCTATGCGTTAGAGTTATACTGGTATTACATGCTTAGTGGGCAAACAAAATATGGCTGCATCTTTCACAGCTATAAAGTTAAACAAATTTGCTCCACACAAAAATGCACTTTAATGCATTCTGAAATTAAATCCGAATTTAGAGCTACACATTTATTTATTATCATTTATTTACATAGTGTGGTCAGGGGGTAAAAGGGCCCTGCTTGCAAGCTTACCATATATAAGAAACTAGGCATTTCATACATGAGCTTAAATGTCACAGAACACACACTGGAAAAAGTGCTTAGCGAGGCTATATGAGTGTAAAAAGATAAAAGATTTAAATGAACTGTGTAGTTTAGGGAGGTTAAGAAGGCGATTTGAACATTTGATAAGATTGCCTAAAGAAGAGAGTTTTCATGGAACACTGAATGCTAGGGGGAAGTCTTATTGTACAAAGACAGGAATTCCAAAGAGTAGGTGCAGCCCAAAAAAGTTCTGTTATTGGGAATGGGAGCAGAAAATGTGTGTGGATGAGAGGCACCGATCTTGAGCAGAGCAGAGGAGCCTGGTTGAGAGATATCTTGAGACTATTCAAGAGATGTATGTTGGTGCAGTTTTGTTAATGGGCTTGTTAGTACCGTATATACTCGAGTATAAGTCGACCCGAATATAAGCCGAGGCACCTAATTTTACCACCAAAAACTGGGAAAACTTATTGACTCGAGTATAAGCCTAGGGTGGGAAATGCAGCAGCTACTGGTAATTTTTTTTTCTTCAAAAGCTCATTTCTGTTTAATTACTGTAATTTCAGTCAGAGTTTTAAACACTCAGGATAATCACAGTCTTAAAAAATGATGTCATAACTCAAACATTTCTATAGGGATTCTCACCAGATCTTTTGTAGGTCTATTAAAGTCCATATTAGAGGACTTTAAATGTTTATGTGCCATTCATTCTCGTTTTACTCACACTCCCAAAAACCAGGCATTCCAAGGATAATTGTGAATGGTCTTGTATGCATTAGTCTATTTATCTTAAATGAACATGCACTACATGTCTTCCATATATTTTAATGGAGATGTGATGGCTTGCAAATAGTCCACACTTTAACCTTTTACTTTACTTTACTGTATATTTGGCACAATATTTTCATGGACCTATTAGCTGCCCTATTTTACAATGTGCACCAACTTAATATAAAGCCACACTGTTTCCTGACCAGCGCAACAAATATACTTTACAAGGAGACAGCGAGAGAGACAGCGAGACAGCGAGAGAGACAGCGAGACAGCGAGAGAGACAGCGAGACAGCGAGAGAGACAGCGAGAGAGCCTTTCACTTACCCCGCAGTGCGTTCCACTGACAGGAAGTTCAGCATTTGCGTTCCAAATGCCGAACTTCCTGTCAGTGGAACGCACATGCGTTCCACTGCGGAAGATAGGAGCTCAGGGACCGGACACCAGGTTAGTTCACCCGTGTATAAGCCGAGAAGGCTTTTTCAGCATACAAAAATGTGCTGAAAAACTCGGCTTATACACGAGTATATACGGTAGATCTATTTAATATTGGATTCAGTAAAATACAGACAGACAAGCAATGTAGGAAGCGGAAGAGCGAAGCAGCAGTAGAGGAATGTTTTGCAAGCACAAAAAACAATTGAGCGAGTCATTCCTGCTAGAGACATCTGGCTCAAGGTTGAAAGCCATATTAAACAATTCTCCTTGACTGGGAGGGGTTAATAGCCACTCAGCCAATCACAAGTGGCTAGTATGTGAAAAGCTTGTGATTGGCAAAGGGGTGTTTAGATTCATAAATGTATAATATAGTTTTTATTTTTAAATCTTTTATCAGTCGTATTACATTGTGGGTGCACATTCCCATTGTACTTTTTTGCTGTTTAATAAAGTGGTGAAAGAAGGCATTCAGGGTGTCATTTTATTATTTTGACCCATAGTGAGTGTCTTTATTTTTTTCCCCATTTCACCTATTTTGGAACTATATGTTCAACAGCGGGCACTGCCACCACAGACATGCTGGTGCTTGTATTTACACAAGTCAATGGCTGCCATGGCTTGCTGGAAAATGTAGCGCTACAATAGCTATTTGCCGCGCAAGTGGTCCATATTTTTTTTTACAATTCTCATTACAGCAGCACTTACCACCCCCACATAATGACTCATTATTATCATTGTACAAATTAACCCACATGTGAAGTTTCCTTATTTTACCCTGCTTGCACATTGATAACCCGGCTATATAGTGTCTTCTGGCCCAGCATATACAGTCAGATGCTAATTATCACTTTAACAGGAGAACTCTGCACTGTCCATGTGCTTTAGTGGGAACCGGGCTGTAGTACTGGTGTTGGTTATTTTCATAAATTTCCTAAATTATCTAATAACGATATATTGTTTATTTTATAATACTGCATAGACACGCAGTTCATGTAAAAAAATACATATTTAAGAACACTTTCATATCACTTAACGGTCATCCTCAAACTGCCCGACAGAAAGCCATGTGTGATTTCAGCATAATAACATTTATATGACTTAGACAATCTACAAATTACCCACATGTGATTTTTCCTTATTTTACCTTGTTTGCATTTTTCAAGTACTCCACAGACTCCCAGAAGCTGATTAGAACCCTCTTATCAATCTTTTCCATGTATGTTCTAAAATGGTCTCTGAATGATGGGTTAGCCAAAATATCGTCAAACTGAATAATCTGAAATAGTAAAACAAAAAAAGTCTTCAGCAAAACTGCTCACGTCCAAGTAAGAAGATATATTTAGTTAGGTTATATTCAGGACATTCTCAGTGATCAATACACTTTGTGTGTGTATGTATATATACGACCAGCCACAACAGTAAAACCACCTGCCTAACATTGTGTAGGTCTCCCTCGTGGCGCCAAAACAGCTCTGACCCGTGGAGGCATGGACTCCACAAGACCTCTGAAGGTGTCCTGAGGTATCTGGCACCAAGACGTTAGTAGATCCTTTAAGTCCTGTAAGTTACGTGGTGGGGACTCTATGGCGGTGGACAAGGGCTAGCATGTGCACTCTGACCAGTCTGCGGCTATGCAGCAAGCTGCGATGCACTGTGTTCTGAAGCCTTTCTATCATAGCCAGCCACTTTTCAGCAATTTGGGCTACAGTAGACCAGACTGGTTGGCCTTATCTCACCACGCATAGCAATGAGCCTTAACCCTCTCGCCGGTTTACTAGTTGTCCTTCCCTGGACCACATTTGCTAAGTACTAACGACTCAACAGCAAACCATATCAACGCGTTTCGTCTCAATAATGAAGACTTCTTCAGGAGGAAATAATAATGCGATCACAATCTATCCATAATCATGTGATCCTACGCTCACTAAGATCACATGATTATGGACAGAGTGCTATCGCACGCCAGCTGCAAGATCGCACATGAGTAGAAGCTTGGTGGTCTGGCACACATGCGCAAGATGGCGCCGCACATTGGTATATAAACAATACCAGGGAAGTGGCAGCATTATTTTCTCCTGAAGAAGTCTCAATTATTGAGACGAAACACGTTGACACGGTTTGCTGGAATCTTGGACCTTGGGGTGACGGTTTCTTATATTGGATGTGCCAATGTTTGATGTGGACGTAACAGGTATGACTCCCAGGTGACTTCAGAAAAGCCTGTGTGTTATCTTTTCTGTGAATGCAATCGTGTAAACGTTTATTAAAGTTTGTTGAGTGCAAAATACTACACTATATGGTTTTCATGTTTTGGCTTGAGGTATCAAGGAATTCCAAGAGGCTCAGTGAAAACATGAATAATACAGATAAGCTCATTTTACTTTTCATCTGGTAAGCACATTCACTGGGTGTTTTTGGTAAATGGAAATTCACTGAATATAAAAGGATCACACACTATTGCTGGTTTCCATATTTTCTATATATGCTCCTGATTTGGTCTGGAGAACCTGAAGAGGCCCAATGAAGGTGTGGACCAGTATTGTGATATGCTGATAATAAATTATTTGGTACGCATTTTGCCACTAAATCATGACTCCCAAAGAAAAGAAGGGGTGACTTCCTTTGAGTTACTACAATGTCTCCAGGTGGTGCTACCTGTAGAATGGGACCATGTCACAGCTGCCCAATAAGGGCAGTGTTATTCTGTGAGAGTTCTGTTGATAATGTAATGTTCTCGCTTCCTCCCCGCTAGGCCATCTGCTATATTTTTAGGGTGGTTTGAATTCTAGTTTCCAAACGCTGAAGGTCTTCCGTTACGGATTTATAAATGATGAAAACAAAACAGTTTTCTTGTGTATTTTGGAAACATTTATAAAGAATTGAAAAGACAATTACGCAGTCACCAGTGTCTGTAGAATACACATTACATGTCCGGTTTAAAATAAGAAGCAAATTCTCCTAAAGGGTCACATTTTTAACCCAGACAAACCATGTTGTGATGCAAGGGGGGTAAAATGCAATTCTTTTCTGCCTGCAAGGAAAATACTACCTGCTCCTGCACGTAGCACAGAAATATTAGGTAACTTTATTTTAACACTGGAATTTAAAGCTGAGCTAAGAAGTGCTCTTCTCCCAACTCTAAATGTGTTTCCACATTTAGAATATTCCCCCTACTCCCCCCCCCCCCCAAACTGTAAATCAGGCTTCAAAAAAGTTCACATTTCCACAGTGAGGGTTAAAAGGGTGGTGTCCAACTAATTAGGGGTTATGGGGTTAAGTCACATAAAAAAGATATAATCTGTCAGTAGTGGATCTCTCCAAGTATACCCAAATGCTCTACAACACGCCTATCCGAGTGCTCTACAACACGCCTATCCGAGTGCTCTACAACACGCCTACCCGAGTGCTCTACAACACGCCTACCCGAGTGCTCTACAACACGCCTACCCGAGTGCTCTACAACACGCCTACCAGAGTGCTCTACAACACGCCTACCCGAGTGCTCTACAACACGCCTACCCGAGTGATTTACAACACGCCTACCCGAGTGATTTACAACACGCCTACCCGAGTGATTTACAACACGCCTACCCGAGTGATTTACAACACGCCTACCCGAGTGATTTACAACACGCCTACCCGAGTGATTTACAACAAGCCTACCAGAGTGCTCTACAACAAGCCTACCAGAGTGCTCTACAACAAGCCTACCAGAGTGCTCTACAACAAGCCTACCCGAGTGCTCTACAACAAGCCTACCCGAGTGCTCTACAACAAGCCTACCCGAGTGCTCTACAACAAGCCTACCCGAGTGCTCTACAACAAGCCTACCCGAGTGCTTCACAACAAGCCTACCCGAGTGCTTCACAACAAGTCTACCCGAGTGCTTCACAACAAGTCTACCCGAGTGCTTCACAACAAGCCTACCCGAGTGCTTTACAACAAGTCTACCCGAGTGCTCTACAACAAGTCTACCCGAGTGCTTCACAACAAGTCTACCCGAGTGCTTTACAACAAGCTCTCTCCAATTCTAGATGGGTTCAGACACTTTCTGCCCACCAGATGTCACAGCAGCCAGTGTACCCTGGAGAATAAAGTCTATCATCTCATAAACCTCTCTAGCTGTCTGTAATGTAACAGAATTATACACAAAGCAACGTGCAGACTATGTACCCTACCCTCTTTGTTTTGTATCCCCTTACCCTCCCCCGTTTTACTTTCTGTACCCCTCAAGTTTTATAAAATGTTCATGTTAAAAAAAAATAAAAAAATACTGCATATTAATAGATCATGCTACGCACACACTTTTATTTTTCCCCAGATGTTCTTGTGCACTGTAACTTTGTATTTTGGGTACAACTTGTCATACTACGCATGCTTATATTTTGAGTAGCACTTACAGCCCCGTGCACTTAAGTCAAAGGTGTGCAGTGTAAGCTACCCACGCCCCCTCTAGATGCATCCTGTTCTGCGATCTTTGTGCACGGTCGCAAGTTGATGTTGGCTAGAGTATCTCTGCTCCAGGTGCATCTCTGCGCTCTACTTTAGTCTGTATGTATCTTAAGAAACATGCAACAATATAGACTTAAAAACCTATGTTTTAATCTGGAGCACGTAGGGGTTTTCAATACAGCCTTAAGAGAAAGATGTATTGTTTGCTTTTCCTATTTGGCTCACAGATCAGCAAACAGAAGGGAGTGTAGTCACACCAGGCCTTTATTTTTTCTATTTTAAAGTGATGGCTAGGAGAAATGTGTGTTTAAGGCTCATACTCACCTTTGCAGTTTGCAATCTGACTCATGCATATTAAATGTATAAAAACAGGTGAAATCTAATGTCACTGCTCCTGTGCCTATAATTAGCCTCATTGATGAAGTGCCCTCGATGCACACTGTAAAAGGCCTTAGTTTTCCACTAGCGAGTCTGGATTGTCCCCCCAGTGTATATATTGTATATACGTTAAGTAGTTCTCAAATGGTCACCAATTGATTTCAAAGTATCAACATTTATATAGCGCCAGCATATTCCGTAGCGCTTTACAATTGGGAACGATCACAGTAATAAAACAATACTCGGTAATACAGACAGAGGTATTAGACATGATAAATATTACTTTCTACACTCCACTAACAAAAGTTACCTTCATAAAGTAGAAGTGCATATAGGTCTGCGAAGTAGTGGAATAATCTCAGCAGGTGCCCGTTGGAAACGATACACAGAAGTTCAACCTCCTAGCACTTTAAAACCACCCGTTTTATTATCAATCCTTAAAGTTTTCTGCTTATATACTGCTCGATTAGCCTAATTTATGGCTTATTAATGAGCGTTCATCAGGACTGTCCTTTTTTACAAGAAGCACATTGTACATTGCTCAGAACGCAACGGGATTCGCACCTCTCCTCCAAAGTGCAATGTGGTGGCCCAAAACAAGCCCATTAAAAGTACAGGTTGATACCTCAAGACTGCCGACCCCATTGCTGCTCCGCATATGCCGTCATATTATCTGCAAACCTAAGCGCTCTAGCGGAAATGTAGGGACAAAATTGGCATTTCCTAAATGACCTGCACTGTGCTCCATTTAAAATAATAAATAAAAACATTTCTAGGGTCAGCATTAACTGTCCAATTCTGTTACCTAAGTGTCACAATATACATTTTACTTTTATTTTTTTTAAAGAATACGTTGTATAAAATGCTTATTTACAAAAAGCTTTAAGTTGTGTGACCTGAAGGACAGATGGCGCCAGCTATACACAGACTCTATAATGGTCAGGGTGCTGGCGGGGGGGACCGCAGTGGTTTTATTAGTTTGGTCGAAGGAGGTTTGGCTGCAAAGAAGATTGAAGTTAAAAAAGGAAATAAGACAGAATTGTTCATATTTAGTACTATGAATAAAAATGTATTTGTTGTCTGCTATTTGAAATGTATTAAACTGTTACAGTTAATCCACATCATGATGTAATATAACCTGGGTGTCTAACGCCACCTTTTGGCTTTGGGGGCAATCTGAATCGTCTGAGGTCCCGTCATCCTGCTGGTCATAAGTTGGGCCACCAAGTAGTTTGATTCTTTTCTCACACTGCTTTTTGGCCACGGTCAGCTGATTGATGTACCGCTTCATGTTGCGCGCCCTTAGGAGGTCTGCTTTCATGGCCGCCGTCTCTTTACCTTTGGAATCTATTTGGGGCATAATAGACAAGATAAAAACTTCAGTAGAAATGTAAGACCTAAACATACATTTTCCATGTTTATTGCATACTATCAATTTATAATTATATATATGAACCCAGGGATATTTTCCAACAATTAAACCATGAAGCAAAAAATGGGTGTCTATTATTGTAGGCAGCACAACATCTTATACCTGATGCAAGTGGTTTAAATTCTGTCTTCAAGTGGTTTAAGCCTATATGCAATACAAATACCACAATGTAAACCATGATGAACATATAGTGCAATACAAAGAATAGAAGCATACACAGATGGTATGGGTACAATGTGCACTATAGGTACCTTAGATAACCAGCTATTCCAAGCTTGCGGTAGTAGGACAGTGTCTGCCACTCTCTGCTGTCACAGAACTAAAGCGAGTGCCACGTCCTGCAATGATCACCTCAGATGGAATAGCAGGTACGATGGAAACCAAAGCAAAATGACTTTATCAGCTAGTTATAAATACTCAGCTTTTGGTGAGAAATTAACTCACTTCATCAGCAGCCATTTTATTCTTCTTTCCATAGTCCTCATTGTAGGGACGTGGCACTCTCTGTCTCAGAGGACAACGCTACTGAAGCTGTGGCATCTACTGTTGGTTTACACATCATGTAACTTCTTCCTTCCACCCCTTTCTTTTTTCTTCTAAAATACTGGTTGGTTTAGCTTAAATGAATGATAATGAGCAGACATCAAAATTCTTTAATTAGAAGTGGAAATTTTGAGTTTTTATTTTTACTCTTTAGTCATTGGGCACCAGTGCGTCTAGAGATGGACTTCTCCACAGAACCACAAGCAGCAAAATGCTTCCCATTACAAGTATAGGAGCAGACCGGCTCTCAGCCAGCTCTGAGGTAATCCTTTACAGCAGGTAACATGCCGCGGTAAATGGCAGCTTCCTGTCAGGCTACTGCACACACTCTCTGTGAATGGAGGCGCACAGCGTGAACAAAGAGGATTGTCTGCCACACCTCGGTCGCTCTGTGCTAACTTCCAGTGGAGGACAACAGTTTTCATGAGAATAAAGCCCATCAATTCACCAGCTCAGGCAGCCATTTTATGGTTGAACATGAAAATGCAGGTCATAAATTCACTTGGAATCAGTGGCAATCGCTGAGGTATAAAGTAATGTGTGCCTCATGCTTCAATGTCACTAGTTTCTTAATGCCTCATGTGCCAATTCCCTATTTCTTAGCGAATTAACGGGCTGCACTTTTTCAGCCCGCAAAATGGCTGCAGAGACTGTAATCGGTGCAATTTAATAATCCAGAACTTACACTATGGTAACAGTAATAACAATATGTTCTAGTCAGTCACCATGGACACTACCCTACTATTTTTTAATACTTTTTCTAGAGAAATGAGCATGCGCTTTTTTTTTTTGTACAAAAAGCAGACAAAACGGAAATACAAAGTCTGCTTCATATAACGCTGCTCTATTAAAAGGGCACATTCCAGTCCAGGACAAGTTATTATGGGTGTATAGTTATTTCACATTGTGAGGTTCCCATAGTCAGTTTTTTGCCAACTTGATCAAGTCTAACCTTTGACATGTCCCAATTCCTAATAATGGTGCGTACAATGCAAAACATTTCATTCTGCATCTGACAATAAAATAATAATAATAAAAAAAAAACAACAAACACAGGGACAAATCTTTAAAATAGGGACTGTTGGCATCCGTGCAATTATTATACAGGTCTTACAAACTACTAATTCAGAGGGGTATTTGTAAGTTATTTAATGCAGCATGATCATGACAAAGTTCTCAATATATTTATTCATAGGTTAACTTTTATAATTATACCAATTAGTTCAGAGAAAATAATTGAGTGTATGTATTTTTAACATTCTCCCCCCCCCCCCAGTCCTGCAATTGATACAGAATGCAACAAAGAGACAACAGACAGGTTTTTGCAATGTGTTTTCACCTATAATGTATGAGTACCGAGGTATTCTGCAAAACAAAGTTTAGTATAACTGACTTTACTTGTGCATATTAATGCAATTCATTTCCAGGTATGTCATGATACCCTGTTTGCAGTCACAATTATATTTTCTTGTTAAGACGAATAGTGGTCATTGATCTACACTGCAATTTACTGCTCACACAGCGACTATATGATGTGGTTACATCAAGCATGGCCTCTGCTCACCCCTCTACTTTTAGCTGCTTGCAGTCATTGGTGCGTGATTAGCACAGACTGCAGGCAGATCTGTCTGTCTGACTCTCAGGGCAGATTCAGCCTGTTTTCTTCCAATTTCATCTCTCTCTCTACAACATACTGCATAATAAACATCTGATTGATCCAGACCTTTTATCCCTTTCACAGAGAGAGAATCTGTCCATAAGTAAGAAGTGATAAGTCATTCCTATTTTATTCACTTTAATATAACAAATTGAGACAAAATAAACTATACCCACACTATACGGATTGATTGCACAAATACATTTCTATAAAGTACACTAAATCCATTCAGTCTGCCCTGTACTGAAGCCCTCTGCTGTGTGCACTACATTGAAACTGATATCTGTTTATAAACTTACTAAATCAACTTTCCCATTTTCCCCTTCAGGAGATGGGTTAGGAATCAGTTAGCATATTCCTTGCAAGGTCGGTCAAGTTTCGTGGTGAGCAGTGATGGACGGCTCTCTTCAAATCCATCCACAGATTTTCTATGGTATTTAGGTCAGGGCTCTGACAAGGTCAGTCAAGGACATTCTCCTTCCTATACTTAAGTCAATGCATTGTTTTCTTGTTGGTATGATTAGGGACAGTTTAGTTCTGGAATATGAACCACCTGCCTATCTTCAGCATAATGCTGCCACCACCATGCTTCACAGTAGGTTTGGTGTGTTTTGGGTGGTGTGCTGGCCTGGGTTAGTGCCAAACATAGCGCTTGGAGTTCAGTTCAAAAACTTATATCTTGGTCTCATCCTAATACAACATTTTACCTATTGGCATCAGAATCTTACAAGTGGTTTTTTTTCCCCCAAATTGCAAATGAGACAGTGTGGCACTTTGCCAGAAGAGGCTTCTTACTTGCCTCCCAGCCATACAAAGTAGCTTTGTGTAAAACTTGTCAGATAGCCGTCACATGCACAGACTGACCAATCTCAGCCATAAAGACTTGTAAGTCCTTCAAAGTTGCCATTGGCCTCTTGGTGATTAACCCTGATCAATACCCTCCTGGCTCTGTCATCCAGGTTAGAGCGATGGCCCGATCTAGGCACGGTGTTGATGGTGCTATACGCTTTCCACTTCTTAATAATGCTTTGAACAGTACTCAGAGGGAGAGTAAAAGCCTTTGACATTTTTTTGTATCCCTCCCCTAACGTGTGACTTTCCACAACTTTATCCCGGAACCCTTTTGATAGCATCTTCCCAACCATCGTGAATTATTTGCTATGAATTACTAGTAGGATCCTCAAGGAACAGCCAGTTTTATTCTGAAGCAATCATAAATCACTACAACTGATGTCAGGTGGTGGCCAACTAGCCTGATGTGTGACCTGTTGATGGTTATAATGCCTAAATGCAGCTGGAAAAAGTTTGATTTCATTTCAACTTTCATGGTGTAATGTGACAAAAGGTAAAGAGTTTGACAGAGTATGATGATTTAATTTAGGCACTGTATTTTTAAGGGTGTTTATTTAAAAAAAAACAAAAAAACCACAAACCATTTAGCGCTAAGCCTTAACAATAGCCATATTTTTTCCAAAAGTATTCTTGAATTATTTTATTGTAGGAGTCTTCACCACAGCTGCTGGGACATAACTATCTCTAAAAAGGTTTTCCTTATAATACCTTTCAGTTTTGCTGTCTCCAATTTCAAAGTGTGCTCTTTGCCCTAGAAATTTTTAAAGATATTACTTTCCTGAACTCTTAATACCTTTCATACATTTAAACATTTCTATCATATCCCCTCTTCTCTCCTCTAAAGCTGTACATGTTCAGCTCTTGAAATGGATGAGGATTTAAAGATTTTGGAAACGCCTGAACGGCAATAGCCTCCTACATCAGACAAACATAATTTCTTGTAAAACATAAAAGAACTTGTGGCATGTGTCCTCGATGTGCTTGCTGCCCATGGCCATCTGAGAAGCATCTTTCCATAAATGTATTACGGACAGCTCTCCGCATATTCTCAGTAGGATGGGGCATTACTTTGCTTTTCAGGCACCTTCGGAGGACTTAGGAAAGGGTCAATTACAATCTCACAAGTTGTCATTTTTCTAAGAAAGTGGCTGTGGATAAAAGACACATTTTCTCCAGTAGCCAGATATCTAAACTATGTATGAACTATATATGGAACACCTTCAAAACTAATATTTTTCATTAAATTCTATTCATTTGTTCATACTATTCCTAACCTTTTTATATAAATTAAATACTTTGCCACCAGCTGGCGTGGAAGGGCAATGATTGAATAATGCTGTCAGGATACCAGCTGGGTACAATGTGTAGGTCTTTAGAGCATGGTATATAGTTTGCATAATCCTTCAAACCTCCATCATTGCACTGCCCATTTGTCCATACAAAATTGCTGGCTCGTTACTTGCAGATACAATTGACTAGGCCTGATTTAAATAGAGTGAGATGGAAACCTAAATCAGGGTGTAATTAAAATGAAAAAAAGAAAAAAGGTTTCTCGTTAAAATTGACCTTTTCTCAGGTTTACATGAAAAGATAAACAGCACCATAAAAACAGCTTTAGAATAATAAATCCCAAGAATGTGTGACGGCAAAGCAAATAAATCAATCTAACTGGAAGTTACAATTCTAAAATCAGAACAAAACAGAAGCACAGGAAGAAATTTAATACATTGACCCTTTCTCACTCTCGCCTCCTCACAA
This sequence comes from Mixophyes fleayi, assembly GCF_038048845.1. NCBI lineage: Eukaryota > Metazoa > Chordata > Amphibia > Anura > Limnodynastidae > Mixophyes > Mixophyes fleayi. Next base: position 75,277,757 of record NC_134402.1, read on the forward strand.
TGAAATCAACAATGCCTCCATCCAAATGTTCCACCCCTCCCCAAATAAGCCACAAAGCACAGTATTTTATGCATGCTTGCCAACTTTTCCTCGTTGGCTTCAGGGAGATCCCGGGGGTGGTGGGCCCAGGAGGTCTCCCAGAAATGTGGGAGTCTCCCGGACATTCCGGAAGAGTAGGCAACTATGCATTAAAGAAAAGCCGCTAATGAATCTCTTGAGAGACTGAAGTGTCTCTTACATTTCTGTCTCCATTACTGAAGTCATGTTGTCTTACCTGTCAGTCTTTGATTAAATCTTGGTCTCCATGAAAATGGCCACCTCCATAGGCATCAATACATGGACATAGGACACAATTTCTGAACTGTGTCATCATGCCACAGATGGCGAAGCCAACCACGTCTTGTACTGGCTCAGCATCAGGGAGAATGCCAGACTCTTCAGGGAGTGAGGGAGATCACTCCTATTTCAGGGAGTCTCCCTGACATTCAGGGAGAGTTGGCAAGTATCATTTTATGGAAGGTTGTTCTGTCCTATATTCAGACTGTCAGCTTGTAAACATATAAATATTCTAATTTCAATCCGGCATTGAATGAATTAGAATGTATGCACCACTTCTTTGCAAATAAAGGTGGAGAAATGTGTTCAAATTAGACAAATTCAATCTGTGATCAACTGAAGATAGCACACACGTAGCACCCCCCTCCCCCCCCCCCCCCACACACACACGCTCTATTGACTGAACACCACATCATATTAGTTGACATCTTGGAAACATCATTCTATTTTTTCATGTTATTACATATTTTTGCTCAGTCTGACCTTACAATGTAGTTCTTGGTTTCTTTCGACACAAGGAGACAAAGCAACTTGTCTAAGGTCACATGAAGCTAATAGTGGAATTTTAACTTTCCTATTTCTTTATGTGACCAAATCATGATATATATTGGAAGTTACAGAAACATACATAGGTGCCAACCATTTCCCAATGATTTCCAGGGCCACAATGTTGTTGAGCAGGTGCATCCAAACTTGTCACATGCAGTGCTCACCGGCAGGAATTTAGTGACCCCTCTCTAAGTCTAGACAGTGGCAGGTCTTCAGAAAACACATATAACTGTACATCAGGTTTCAGGGAGAGTTGGAAGATGGAGATTTGACAGCTGCACTGTCCTGTCCTGAAGGCCCCTTAGTGAGATGAAAGGTTTATTCATGATGTCTAAAGGATTGCTAAAGTGCTAGGTCTCTATTAAGACACATAGTCAGTCTTCTAGTGTAAAAGCATAATACCATTAACAGTGCTGCATACTATTAAGGATTAATAGTCTGCCTACTGCAACAATGAATGTTTGTTTTCACTATCCAAGAAATATACAGTGCTTTGAGACAACCTGAAAAATCTGTCCCTGCACCTAACCCACTCTCCATGTTATCATATTTAGCAAAGCATGGGAAATTGTCTCAAGATGCCCAATATGGGTCTAGCTGACAAAAATGTGTGTTTAATGCTGAATGTGGCTGTCAGTTACTTGCACTAGAACTGAGGAGAAAAGGGAATATTGTGCAGCTAAGATGTCTTGGAAAAGGCTGCATATGTCAGACGCGGGGATTGGCCAGAGACTAAATCAGGGAAAAACAATATGTATCTGCCGCCATTTTTACGCCTCTATTTGTACTGCTGGAGTACAGAATGGATTACTGAGCATCACCAACTCCAGATGAAAAAACTGGGCACTGTTTTGCTTGATGTCCTACCTATAAAAACTAAGAATGAAAGTGGTGTACGAGGTATTGGTCACAAAAACACCCCTGTACAGTGATCTTTAGTATCTCCTGCGAAATGGAGTCTTCTAATGCCAGAGGATTGTTGTAGAGTTTAATCTGATTGTAACACCCATGTCCTCTGTTTTAAACACTGCTCAGATGGCCATTATCCTTTTCTTATTCTGGCTGCAAAATTCAAAAAATGTATTTTCATTTTTATCCTTATTTCTGGGCAAGTTAAACGACAAAGTATTTTAAAGTCTATCCACATATAACATGTACAGATTCTCCAAGCCTACAGCAAAGTGTTTCCGGAAATTGTTTTCAAGTGTCTACGTTCTACTTATTACACTCACTAACATACTATGTTGTATTGATTAACTTATTTGTAAGCAATCAGAAAGACTTGCTTTCAGCAGAAGTGTTCAATTGACTTACTCTCTGCATCTAATGAGGATGATGTCCATTTCAGTGACGGTTTCCTATGGAAATTCATTAGAAAGGGACATCTGTTCCCCTATGTTGTGATGTGCCATTTGGAATCTGATAATGGACAGCTGAACACCGTTTATTATAGGGAACCGATCTGCCTGCTCTGCTGTGGAGAGCACAGACATACCTGGCGGTGAGTTCACATTAATACAAACACAGTTGATTTATACACTAAGAAGGGACGAAATCAAGAATGAAAGCATAATGTTCCTAAATGAAAGTGGCTTAGTTAGTTCAACAACAATAATCCCGCTAGATTGGACCTGGTAGGGAAGAAAACACCAAGGTTAAGTGAAATCTTAACCTCAATGATTTCATAGCATTGAAAAGCGCACTGCTTGCCTCCTAAATTCATCTTTATATTTCAATGTATTCTCTGTATTTTTCGTGAATGTTATATATACTTTTTTTGCCATTCTAAAGTGTTCATCCTTCATTAATATTCAATGGCATATTAATGCGGTTTACTCAGCAACGCTGTTACTAATGAGCCACATGTTCCCTCCCATTAGAAACCACACTACATGGTTTAGGTTGGTTTAGATCCATGATGCTCGGTGTCAGGATGGTTCAGATGGTTGTGTTTATGTTGGTGACTCTTCCCTGCACGGCTCGGATTGTCCGTGCTTACATAAAACATTGGTAAAACACAATAATTTGGAACTTTTCAAGGTAATAAAAAAGAGTCAAAATCATTAAATATGAAAATAATTTAACCTAGACATCCTAAACAAAATAAAGCAGATTACCAATTAAAACACAAAAAAAAAAAAAAAAAAAGTCGGTTAGAAAAAAAACCGCATACAACTCTACATTATTACTGCCCTACCCAATAATAAAGTACAACAACAACAAATGTAGAACTGTTCATTATAAGAAAAATCATACTACAGAAGCTGCATTTTAAGAGACAAAAACACCACAAAGATCAAAGGAAGCGTCACTTCTCCAACCAGATCTAGGAAGATCATAAAGACAATGAATATATTTGAAATAAATCTAAACTTGTTCATTCGGAGGGCGTTAAAACAACTAAACCTGATCCTGCATCCAACAAAACATAGCAACAGCAATAAGAGGGATTTACTGTCGGATGTGTTTGTTACAGCTTGGATCACTAGTTTAAAACGTCTGATAATTGGAAATAAAATGACCTGTTACATCATTAACATCTTTTTCTACCTGGTTCCATATGTTGCTTGCGTATATAGCATGCGTAACATATAGTTAATTATGGAGTATGCAGAAATAGAATTATAATTATGCAGATTAATGTAGCTCTGTCAGCTTCAGATTGTTATTGCCATATTTCATCTGAACTAGCAGGATATTATTTGACGTCATTAGCTCAGCAAACTTTCATCCCAGCTAATCTTCCAACAATTTTTTTTATTATTATTATTATTATTACCGTTTTACACAATTATTAAATCTCATTTTTTAAATTTAAAAACAAAAAACAAATAAGCAGAGGTGGATCATCATCACTTCTACATGTAATAATTAGACAGGTGAATACAGACGTAGATCACCATCACTGCCTCACAGCTCATATGGAGCTTTTTGGCGGCTGACACGAAAGATATCCAGTCACAGCTGTTAGCAAAAAAAAAATAAAAAAATATATATATATATATATATATATATATATATATATATATATATATATATATATATATATATATATATATATATATAAAAATGAAAAAAAATACCATGTAAAAAAAATTATTTACTGAACTAAAACTAGTTGGAGGTGTATATATTTTTTTTTTTATAAAGAAATTAACTTCCCTCACATATATTTATGATCTGCTAATGTTTGTGTTAATGAAGATCTAATTGGTTACAGCTCTGTGAATGCTTAAATACACAGAAACCTGTAGCCAATGAATTTATTAGAATGTTTACACAGTTCGGACACCAAGATGCCGGGCTGAGATTTCCCCCCTCCCTTTTCTTTTTCTTCTTTCTGTCTTCTTCTTTCCACCTTCATTTGATATTTACCATTATAACAATGTTCTTATTAGTTTACTTTTATTAACAAATTGTTTGATTTACAGTCTAACCTGTATGCTGTTGATACTGTAAAACTGTCAATAAAATTCACTTTAAAAAAAAAAATAAAAAAAAATGTTTACACAGTTCGACCAACCTGCTTCCGATAGGGGAATATAGTTGTTTTTAAGGCTAGCCAAATCTACGGCACCGATAGGTTACACGATGTTCTAGCCCTACAAACATTCTAATACATTGATTGGGCTAGAACAACCTGTAACCAATGTATTAGAATGTTTGTAGGGCTAGAACAACCTGTAACCAATGTATTAGAATGTATGTAGGGCTAGAACAACCTGTAACCAATGTATTAGAATGTTTGTAGGGCTAGAACAACCTGTAACCAGTGTTCGCATCACTTTGAAATGAGAAACTGGGACACCCATGAATTATGGGAAAATAAGCATAATTAGTTAAAGATGTTTGGTATTAAAAAAAAAAAAAAAAAAAAAGTGACGCCCCCAGAAAACCAAAACACATGGGAACCCTCGTATAGTCCTGATAAAAACGACAATTGGTTGGCTATAGGTTGGTCCTAGCCCTGTAAACAAGCAAAGAAGGGAGAAAAAGGAATCCCTTCCCTTGACAGGACAAAAAGAACCAGTGGATGAGGTACCAAAAGTTGGCACTTCGCTCCCCTGTGTAGAGAATGCAGTAGAGACACGATGTTACTGTACCAGTAAGGGACAAGGCCAGATCAGCTCACTCAAGCTGGTCCCAGAAAGAGTGCCCACTGTGTGACTGTTCAGAGCCCTGAGAGGGTGTTGGAGTGAGCCCAGCACACCCTGTCCAATCCTACAGTCGAGTACAGCCGTTGTAATGCAGTGTAAGCCACATCTAGTCTGAGGAGTGGGAGGAATGGGGGAGTGTGCACAGAGACCAGGGAAGAGGCCAGAAGCCCCTGTAAGAGACAAAACGTTCATCTCCTCTGGAAAAAAAGTCCAATTATCATTACCTCTTAAAAACAAAAAAACAAAACAGAGTGGGATATGGTGGACAGGCCTGTATATGAAGGAAGGGAGGACTTCAAATCTGTTTGCCCAGCAGGTGACACTCACAGGCACCAACATTTTTTAGCACTGACAGATCATTAAAGGTTTAAAGATAAAAAAATAAAAAATAAAAAACGTCTAAAAGAAAAAAACCAAAATACAAAATGTATACCACTCAATTCTGATAAAAACATGAAAAAAACAAAACAAAAACAGATGTTGGCATTTTTAGTACAGTAGCATGTCCCTTTTGCTGGTGTCCTTTATAAAAGTTTCAAATCCCTGTCCTAGTTGTTCCTCAATAACAGCACTGATATTTTCTGGCTAATTTTCTAATTGCATTATGTATTCACAGCTTGACTATGTATCAAAAATCATAATATTCATAGAAAAAAACAACATTACAAGAGGTGTGAGCAAATATGAGTGTAATTGTGCCCTATCCCAGGTGCAATGAGCAACACGGGGTCCTGGAATTGAATAGCTGCCCCAATACAGCTCATAATAAACGTACAAGGCACTACACTCAGGACTGAATTCCCCCCATGAGTGTAGTAGTCTGCTGATGTAATTTATACAATTCTATAAGGACTCCCTTTATTGTTATTCTGTAGCTAAAACCTAAGTCAAAGAAGAGCTTAATAATACTATTTAAATTTATTTCAAAACAACATACACTTGAACCCACAAATGTGCGATTCTTGTTATGATTTTGCAGACACGATTCAGAAGAAAGGTTTTCATTTTCCCCACTTACTGGTTTGTAGATAATGACAGATCTCCGGAACGATTGTGACAACATATATTATGTCACCTCAGGGGATGAACTTGCCCAGTAGAGTAACGGGACTGAAGCGAAGATATTGGAAACATAAAACACAGCTTTTCTGTTTCATTATCTTCAAGTGTCCACTGCTTTTATCACGGGCAGTAATTCAGACTGATTGTGAATACGAACAGTCGTCATTGTGCGGAACATGGGGCCAGGAAATCGGCTACAGATAAAACTCCCAGCTGTGTGCAATAATTCCTTATGTAAGTGATTCAGGATATTCATGAAAGTTTGATAAGCTTTACAAAGATTGTTCTAGCAGGGAATCCTGGCAGATGGTTTTATCTATGTCTCTGCAGCACATAATGATGAACAATGCCACTTTCTCCTTAACACAAGCCTTAGGTTTGAGCGGAAAGAACAGTATAACAATAGAACAAAAATAATTGCAGATATGTTTCTAAAGGCATACTTAGACCACATGGGAGCCACACAAGCTGATGCTCGGATATTACTTTGAAACCCATTCTAGTTCTTTCAAACCGTGTGTCCAAATTGGCCCTAGGCCCAGCAGCTACATCTGCCCACGTGTGGGCGCCTTTCATTTGTAGACTAAACACCGGTTTAACTCTTGGCTTGGAGCTTGAATCGTTATATGAACCATCTCCTCTCAAAAATATATACATTAGGGGCCTGATTCATTAAGGATCTTAACTTAAGAAACTTCTTATTTCAGTCTCCTGGACAAAACCATGTTACAATGCAAGGGGTGCAAATGAGTATTCTGTTTTGCACATAAGTTAAATACTGACTGTTTTTTCATGTAGCATACAAATATCAACTTTAAATTTCAGTGTACAAATAAGCTATGAAGTATTTGTGTGCTGCATGAAAAAACAGTCAGTATTTAACTTATGTGCAAAACAGAATACTAATTTGCACCCCTTGCATTGTAACATGGTTTTGTCCAGGAGACTGAAATAAGAAGTTTCTCAAGTTAAGAACCTTAATGAATCAGGCCCCAGATTATTGACTATAATAAAATAATGTTTGTCAGCCACCGGCATCTGTGGCAAAATCGTGAGAATTGACAAAAATTCTGCTCAGTATGATCAGTGATTGCCTCTTCTGTAGGACAGCGACAGGTACACTTTAATGAGCATTTCAGTAGACAAAAATCCTGCTTAGTATTATCTAGCTAGAGCTTCTAAGAAATCAGTTGTGAAGTAACAACACACATCATTTTAATCATCAAGAACAGACATGTGAAACGTATAATGCAAATCCCTTTCATAACTAAATGCTCATTAAAGTGTATCTGTCACTGTCATATAGAGGCGGCAATCACTGAAAAACGGAAACATCTGTATGTAAATGCGGCCTATCAATCTACAAGGCCCTATTACTTATTTACAAAGCGCTAACACCTCCAGCAGCACTGTAACTAGTGACATCAACCAAAATATGAGAAAGATATTCTTTAACAATCAGCAGTTAAAACAATACGAAAATAAAACTGTTGGGAAAGTGAATACAATGCAGTTTTCTAGCAGCTCCGCAGCAGTTACTTTGTGCGGTTATAATAACCATTTCAAGGTCCCAGTGGTGACTGAGAAGATTCCGCCAGTCTTTGATCAGCAATTCAGCCACAGCTTCCACATAAAGCCTCTTCCTATTAGCCAGCACAGTACACAGTATTGCGTTCAGCACACGTTTACCAGTCCCAAGCACAGCATAGATGTGACAACAATTTCCATCCAATTACAGGACAAGAGTACAGAATTCTATCATGAATTGAGAGAACAGCAATACTTTGATACTTAAACTCTATTTCATACTTGTCCACTCTCCCGGAATGTCTGGGAAAATCACAAATTTCGGGTAGGTCTCTCAGACTCCCAGGAGAGCAGGAAAGTCTCCCGCATCCTGCCCATCGGGTGGCAAAATTAGTGGGGAACTTTACGGGTATCTTTTTTGAGCGCAAATTATACCCAATAAGCGAAAAACTCAGCATTAGGCCCATAATCTCTGAACAAATTCGCAGTTGTAGTTATTATTGGCAGTAGACCACTTACCTTTTTGTCTCTTCATCTGTGGAAAGCTTCCAATTGTGGTTGCTTGAATTATTTCAACAACAATCTGATACCTGAAAAAGCAATAACAAAAATGTATGGTTAGTGCAGTGTCTGGAGATCAACCACATTTGTCACGGAGGCTTTTCTCACCCCTGTGTTGAGCCTATTTTGGCACTTTTTGGGTCGGTCACATTGCAACACCAATATCAGTAATTTGTTTATGCAGTACCCGAACAAATAACACCCTGCTTTCTTTTTTGAGATTTCAGAAAATACAATTAGTTTGCTTATACCCCTGACACGACAAAGAATCTACCCAAAATAGCCGAAAAGGTGTTTGTTTTTTTATTTGAAACTTGCAAGTGAACTTCAAGCAAATGAGTGCATTTTTTTCTAAGTACCACCAAGAAATACTTTGTGGTACTGTTTTGGCATCATTTCACCTTTCCAAAACAAGATTTTCAGAATAAAATCTGCACTTGAAAAACACATTTTTGCTAGTTTGCACTGTCTTGAATGAAATTCATAAAATGTGTGCAAATAATAAGGGTAGCCCAATAAGGCAAACAATTTTGAAAACTAGACAACCTATTGCATCACTGTCTGTCGAACATCAGACAAAACCTACTGAGGTGGCACATCATTTGAAACGGGGGACTATGCTCTTTCAAATGAGGGCTCTCCAGAGTTTTTTGGAGCCATAGGCATTAGAACTCCCTTCCCATCCCTGGGTTGCTTAATGTTTTCTGTTGTGTAAGGTGGTATAATCTGGTGACCAAACAATAACCAAGGAGCCACATCATTTGAAAGAGTTGACTTCTCTGAGTTTATTGAAGCCAGGATGTGGGAGATCTGAGTTTCCGAACAGTGCCCTCTTTCCTCATCCCATCACAAGTGATCACCAGAGTAAAACTTCTAAGGTGTTACATTGTTTGTAAGAGGGGAGCTACTGGATCTGTAGGTGCCAGGATGAAGGAGTCGGGCACTTTTAGTGCCCTCCACACTTCTTCTGGCTCTTCAGATTTTTGGGAAGTGCAGCGAGCTGTATTACATCATAGCGCTGATGATATCATTGGGCGTCTCTTCCCTCAGCAACACATACTCACCATTCCTGCAGAACAGGAACCGAGAGCTATTTTTACATCTTTAACGCCATGAATGGTAATCACTAGTGGGACTCGTCTCTCTAGCATTTTAGAGGTATATGCGGAGGATGAGCCCCACTCATCCTTAGCACTGAAGGGGTTAATCTACATATTAACATAAAATACCATAAACTAAAAATAAAAACCAACGCAAATGACAGTTAAGCCAACCTTCAGTCATTTTTATTTTTCAGGCAAATTTGTTTATCGGATAAGACAACAAATAAGTTTATAATAGTGATAGCGAGTATGGTAACACTAGAAACAATGGTTTACAGCATTATACCCATTTTAAAAAGTATTTCTAGTGTTAAAAATGTTAGCAAAATCTATGTAATTAATGTCAGTGTGTACGAGGCATTGGCAACATCTGTAACCCTGGGAACAATTATTATTATTATTATTATTAATTTTTATTTATAGGGCGCCACTAGGTGTCCGTGGCGCCGTACAGGGACAAACAAAATTTCAATACAAGGTGAGACAGCACAGTACAGTAAACAATAATCACAGTAACTCAATGAGCTCAACGCTAGGGTAGGGGGAGGGGAGAGTCCGCATACGACAGAGCCCAGGAGGGAGGGCACGGGTGACTGGGAAACTCCCAGAGGGAGAGGAGGGAGCGAGGGGGGACGGGGGGAAGAGGGTCCTTGAGGAGGAGGGCTGATAGCTGGAGAGCAGAGTTAAAAGTGGTGGAGACAGGAGGAGAGATGACCCTGCTCAAAGCAGCGTACAATCTAAGGGGCGGGGTAGACAGACAAGAGAGACACGGGGGAGGGAGGCAGAGTAGGAGGAACGGAGGATAACTATGAGGGAAGGGGAGTGAGGGGGGAGAGGCAGAAGAAAAGGTAGGAAGTTAAGTGGGAGACTGAGAGGCTTTAAGAAAAAGGTGGGTTTTTAAAGCCCGTTTGAAACAGGACAGATTAGGGCAAGTTCTGATGGAGGGAGGGAGCTTGTTCCAGTGGAAGGGGGCAGCGCGGGCGAAGTCTTAGATACGCGCATGGGAGGAGGTGATAAGGGGGGAAGAGAGGCGACGGTCATTGGCAGTTCGGAAGGGACGGGATGGAGCATGAATAGAGAGGAGGGAGGAGATGTAGGGAGCAGTGGAGTTGGCGAGGGCCTTGTATGTAAGAGTGAGGAGCTTGAAGAGGATTCTGTAGGGGAAGGGGAGCCAGTGAAGGGATTGGTAGAGGGGGGAGACAGACGAGGAGCGGCGAGAAAGGAAGATGAGCCTAGCAGCTGCGTTAAGTACAGAACGAAGGGGAGCGAGATGAGATTGGGGGAGGCCAGTGAGGAGGAGGTTACAGCAGTCCAAGCGTGAGATAATCAGAGAGTGAATAAGACATTTGGTGGCATCTTGGGAGAGGAAGGGCCGGATGCGAGCGATGTTACGCAGCTGGAAGCAGCAGGATTTAGCAAGAGAGAGAATGTGGGGGCCAAAGGAGAGAGAGGAGTCGAGGATGACACCGATTCAGCGAAGTTGGGGGACAGAGGAGATAGAGGTGTTGTCGACAGTGATAGAGAGGTCGGAAGGGGGCGAGGTGTGAGACGGAGGAAAGAATATGAGTTCAGTTTTGGCGAGGTTAAGTTTGAGGAATCGAGAGGACATCCAGGAGGAGATGGCAGAGAGGCAGGCGGACACTCTAGAGAGGAGGAAATGAGAGAGATCAGGAGAGGAGAGGTATAGTTAAGAGTCGTCGGCGTAGAGGTGGTAGTTGAGTCCGTAGGAGCTGATGAGTTCACCCAGGGAAGAGGTGTATAGAGAGAAGAGTAAGGGTCCCAGGACAGAGCCCTGAGGGACCCCGACTGGAAGGGTGGATGGGGGGAGAGAGACCCAGAGGTGGTGATGAAGGAGAAGGAACGATCAGCAAGGTAAGAGGTGAAGCAGGACAAGACTGTGCCGGAGAGGCCAAAGGACTGGAGGGTGTGGAGGAGGAGGGGGTGGTCGACGGTGCCGAAGGCTGCGGAGAGGTCGAGGAGGATGAGAAGGGAGAAGTGGCCCCTGGCTTTAGCAGAGAGGAGGTCATTGGTGACTTTAGCCAGGGCAGTTTCAGTGGAGTGAAGGGGGCGGAATCCAGACTGGAGAGGATCAAGGAGGGAATGTTCAGAAAGGTAGGAGGAGAGACGGCTGCAGACGAGCCTTTCGAGAATTTTGGAGGCAAAGGGGAGGAGAGATATGGGTCGATAGTTGGAGGGAGAGGTGGGGTCAAGGTTAGGTTTCTTAAGAATGGGGGAAACGAGAGCATGTTTGAAGGAGAAGGGGAAGATGCCGGAAGAGAGGGAAAGATTAAAGAGGTGGGCGAGGTGGGGGGGGAAAGGAAGCGAAGAAGGTGGGAGGGGATGGGATCCAGGGGACAGGTAGAGGGGGGGGGGGAGGATGAGATGAGAGTAGACTTCCTCGCCCGAGGTGGGGCGGAAGGAGTAGAGGGAAAGGTGGCTGAGGGGGGAGGAGTGGGCGAGGGAGTGGAGGAGGAGATGTCAAGTCGGATGGCCTCAATTTTAGAGGAGAAAAAGGAGGCAAAGTCGGAAGCAGTCAGAGAGGAGGCGGTGGGAGGAGGGGGAGGGGCCAGGAGAGTGCTGAAGGTGGCGAAGAGTGCAGTCCACAGTTTGTTTCCATGGTAACAAATGTTGCTAAGTAAGTTTACAAACTGTGTGTCAAATGGCAGCAACAGAGTTTTTTTTCTGAGTTTTCAACAGGCTATTTTATACAAAAGTCCTATTTCAATAATCATGATTTACACCATTATCAGAAACCGGTATATAATTTTAATTAGATACCATCATTTTGAGTGGCATTTTCACTGGTTATTTGTATGCACCCTAACTAAAGTGCAATTAATGGACTTGAGTAATCCCCTCCAAGGGGCTTTCTGATGTGTACGTAAACATGTTCTTATTCCGATGAGGAGTAAAGGAAAAGAATAAAGTTTATGAAAGATTTACACACATTTATATACTATCTTGTATAACATATAGTTTTTAGGTTTTCAAGCACTGCTTGCTATTGTCATTATACAGTACATCTGTTCATTACATTTAATAGTGGATGCAGCAAACACATTCACTTTAAAGGAATCCACTGGGCACTATGGAATAAAGATCACAATATCAGCAAAGGCACGCTAAACGAGGGAAAAAGTAAATTAAAAAAACACGGGGTCTTTAGAACATACAATAACAAAAATAGCATTACTTGCAATACAGCAAAGAAACAAGCAAAACTTAAAATGTAACCATCGGCAATACACAGCGGAAAGAGTTCAGTCTGCCAGTTGACTAGGACCTGGAGTATCTGAGGATGTCATCAGCTCTCACTGAATTGATAAGTAAAATATACGTGAATATTGGTTCACCCAGGAATTGGCAGCCTCCATTGTGTTTAAGCAACAGGTATATTTAAAGAAATAATTAATTTTCCCCAGAATCGGACAATAATAAGTGGACTGTGCTACCGGGTGAGTTTTAATGACACATTTCATCATTATCATTTATTTATATAGCGCCTACTAATTCCGCAGCGCTGTACAGAGAACTCGCTCACATCAGTCCCTGCCCCATTGGAGCTTACAGTCTAATTTCCCTAATATAGACACACACACAGACACAGACAGACAGAGAGGGAGAGACTAGGGTCCAATTTGATAGCACCCAATTAACCTATCAGTATGTTTTTGGAGTGTGGGAGGAAACCGGAGCACCCGGAGGAAACCCACGCAAACACAGGGAGAACACACAAACTCCACACAGATAAGGCCATGGTTGGGAATTGAACTAATGACCCCAGTGCTGTGGGGCAGAAGTGCTAACCACTAGGCCACATTTGCCATATGTTGATAAAAGATTTCTTCAAGCTATGAAAATCTAATTCTAAACCCAATTCTAAATTTTTGTATCTAATAAGACCTAGAATCAGAGATCAGAAAGAACGTAAGTTCTGGTGTCTGCCATCATGAAAGAAACCAGTAACTATGGCAACAATAACACAAATCTTACCAATTTAACGAGGACTGGAAACAAAGAGCAATTTAGGCTGCACTTTGTACCTGACAGATTACCGCAAAATTATAAACGTTATCTAAAAACTGAACAGTTCAGTAATGATGAAAAGCAGCGATTTGAGTGTATTTATTTAACAGCAGACGTCACTTTGTGAGCATCTCATAGATAATGGTCATGTCAAATCAGACTTGTGATGGAGACTAATGATAGATGATTTCAGCTGTCAGGAGCTCTCTGCAGCCTTGGACTTGCCAGCTATTTTTTTTACATCAAATGATAAAAGGAACATAATCATATTCTATTCCAGAACATCAACACAAATAGATGTTTGAGTGCTTATTGTTTTATTAGCAAAAAAATGGTAAACACGTATTTGAAATATATGACAAACCACAATATTCAAGAAAAGAGCAGGAAGACCGGTAGCAATATTGTGATTATTAACCTTTATTTATATAGTGTTAACATATTACACATAACTTTAGTCTATTAACCTACCAAAATGTTTTGGTGATTTTTTTTGATTTTTTTTTTACAGAGGAAACTACAAAGAACACTGGAGAACATACAAACTACACACAGATACTGCTCTAGTTGGAATCAAATCCTTGCCTCATGTGGAATAAACAGCACACATTAAAAAACTGGAACTATATGGACCATTACAGAGAGATGAGCAGAACAGCATGAAGGGACAGTAGTGATCTCTCTAAGATATTGGGGCCTGATTCATTAAGGATCTTAAATGAAGAGGTATCTTATTTCAGTCTCCTGGACATGTTACAATGCAAGGGGTGCAAATGAGTGTTCTGTTTTGCACATAAGTTAAATACTGCCTGTTTTTTCATGTAGCACACAAATACTTGATAGCTTATTTGTACACTGAAATTTAAAGTTGATATGTGTGTGCTACATGAAAAAACAGGCAGTATTTAACTTATGTGCAAAACAGAATACTAATTTGCACCCCTTGCAATGTAACATGATTTTGTCCAGGAGACTGAAATAAGAAGTTTCTTAAGGTAAGATCATTAATGAATCAGGCCCTTAGTTAGTTGCTGGTAATGCAACAGCTTCATTCCATATATTCTACATCCGTAAAACGTCGCTTGATTATGTCGGCCTTCTCCTTATCGATGAGCTTAATGATAGAAAGAGAAGTGGCTGGAAGGTAAGATGTGTCAGACAATACCATGCAAGTATTGGGCATTCTGTTCAACTAAATGCATCTTGCACACATACGCTACAACATGGTACAACATATCACGGTATGGAGCCATATGCAAGTGGGCAGCAACTAAAACATGGCGCCACTGGGGGCTCCAAAGACAAAGTAATAAATATATTTTCAGTACAACTAAAAATAAATAAATGTAATTTTTTGGAGCCATTAGTCTATACGTGTGAATTATTTTTTTCACAGGGTTTCTAGGGTATATTTATGGTTACATGTGGCCATAGACTTTAATCTTCAGCAGAAATGAGTTGTACGGCGTGTTCTGTCCACACCACTAGGTCATCTGTTCCATGTCGGCATTTTAGAAATCCATGGAAACAACAGTGCAAATATCTAACCAACTAAGTACGCTAGGTACAGACCCCTATGTACAAAATTAAGAATTTAGAGGCAAGAGAGGTCAAATTTTATCAAGAAAAAATGCAAACATCCAAATATTGCAATTAGGGGGATTTATTCCTTTCCTTTTATGCTTGGGGTGCGCGCTTTCACCCATTGATGCCATTTGCCAATGATGTTTTTCCCTTGAAGTTGTATGCCGACATTGCACGTGAAACATTAGCAAGTTGAGCGGTTTTGGTCACTGAAGCACCTGCCAAACGCGACCTCAACAATCATCCTCTTACACAGTCACCAAGGGCTCCTATGTTGCCATGCTGGCCAAAATTATTGGAATTACGGGCAGTTCTGCGTTTTTATACACGATCCTCCTAACCATGATAGGAATATTATAATACTGAATATATAGGATGGATCAGTAAGTTAGGAGTCGAGTCCGTTACGAGTTAGTCTTCAAGAGATATTTTCCTGCAATCATCTAGCTCTTCTCATAGAGATCCTATAACCACTCTATGACCAGCCACTGCCTTAATACATACGAGCAATCTGCACTAGTCTGAGACAATGTAGGGAAGCAGCAGAGTAACTCCATTAATAGACCATAATAAACCCAAGCTTCCATGGACAGACGCAACGACTAGTTCATGTTTTCACCCTCCATTGTCTCTCCTCATTACAACCATCCCACGAACCCTGTAGCTCACAGAAAGGTCAGTCACCAAATGGGTTTTAAATTGATGGCTGAACTTATGTATGAATTGCTCACAACACCTCTATGATTGTAAGCTCATTTGCGCAGGGTCATATTTACTTCCATGTCATAGTATGTGACTTATTTGTATTATGATCCATCAACGTACAGCACTACATAATATACCGACATTTTATAAAGGATGATAATGAGATTAATAATTCACATAAAATTAAAAGTTTTTGAAAAGTTCTATCGGTTACAAAAAAAAAAAACATCTAGACTTCGCTAGTGTATACTTCAAAATAAGAAAGTTATTCCTTATGGATCAGGTAAATCATTAATTGGGAAATTGGGTGGAAAACCATCCAGCCATGAAGTGGTTATATCACTGATGGCTATAATTACCAATAAACTGCCTTTTCCAGTAATTCATACATTACATGCAGCGTGATGGCATGTCATTTACTGTAAAAGACCTTGCTTGCAATATACAGGTGCCCCCTAATAAATGCAGTCGTTCTCATAATTATCTAACACTTTTTGTTTCATATTAATGTTTTCAACATCGCTTTGCAGTCTCTTGAATAAAGAAAGGTACCTTAGCTGTTTGAGGAAGTCAATGTCAGAACTGTTAGTGATGAGTTTGATGAACTCCTCATAAGATGGGGCATAGGTATAAGTCTTCTTGTGACGTTCATTCACCTGCTCCCTGTATTCCAGCTGGCTGAGGAGCATCTGATTAATGTAATCCGGATCACTCAGCAATTCCACCAAGGGCTTCAGCACTGAGGAAACAAAACCATGACACGGCAGGATGAAGGTCACCCGAGAGGCAGACTTGAACACTCATTGAGTTGCAGTGCCAGCTGACGATCGCTCACCTAGCAGTAGGGGTTGGGGATGTCAAGCAGCACAAATCAACTGAGAAAGACAAGTCCTAGTACATGGAATAGAGCAATTACTGTTACTTTGCAATTTTAGAACATGTGCACATTAATGTTACGCTGGATGTTGCTCAGTGCTGTGGAAAATGAATGCACACTATAAAGAAACGATAACAATCAGAATATAAAAGCAGTATACTCTAAGCTGATTACTCAGGGCCCAATCCTGTCATTCTACCTCATTGCCGACCATCAGGATCAGTTTCAGTTTGGACAAACACATGGGTGAGAGGTTTTTTTCACAAGTGAGCTTGTTGCTGTAGTGAATGACGGCACACGAGTAATTAGCAGTGAACTGTTCACTTAGGTTATAGCTGTGCCAGTATGTCAAATAATTATCCAACTAAATAAGATCAGACCTTTTCCCTGAAATTCCAATCAAATTGGTGTCTCCTAATGATACTGGGCTAATTTGTTGATATTGCTACCTCCATGAAAATGATGAACAATGTACACTGAATATACTGAAAACAGAATATATATCTATATAGTTATATCTATATATCTCTCTCCAAAATAGAGAAGGACACTAAGCACTATCATTTAATCATTTAAATATAATTACGGAAAGCATACATTAAACTCTGCAGTAATATAAACTCTATAACAGACTTAGAATAAACATGAGGTTCTTCATCATCACCATTTATTTATATAGCGCCACTGATTCTGCAGCGCTGTACAGAGAACTCATTCACATCAGTCCCTGCCTCATTGGAGCTTACAGTCTAAATTCCCTAACATACACACACAGACAGACAGACAGAGAGAGAGACTAGGGTCAATTTTGATAGCAGCCAATTAACCTACTAGTATGTTTTTGGAGTGTGGGAGGAAACCAGAGGCCCAGGAGGAACCCAACACAAACACGGGGAGAACATACAAATTCCTCAGAGATAAGGACATGGTCGGGAATTGAACTCATGACCCCAGCGCTGTGAGGCAGAAGTGCTAACCACTTAGCCACCGTGCAGATCAAACTGTGGATGCCCATCTACCACGTCAAGGAGACAGCTTTCAGATGGGTACCTACACTAAATCTATAATTTTATAAAATGGGACTTACCTCATTTAGTGCCTCTAAACTACAAGGAGTATTGGTAGGAACCAGACTCCTATGATTAAAAACACCTATGTGTGGGGTGCTGGGCCAGAAAGAAGACCGACCAAGCTTCAAAATATACAAAACACCCAGGGGAGATGGTCCACGCACCCTAGTTTATATTATATATTGTATTATTGATTGCTCGGACACTGACAGTGTAAATAATGTTTAATGTCTTTTTTTCCCCACTAGTGTTAGTAATAACATAATATATAAGTTCCCTGGACTGTTCTGCATAAAGAGTCATCCCTCCATACTGAAAGTACCAAGTGATTAATGAAAGAAGCTAAAGATGGTTATATTTTATTTGGAACTTTTATGAAAATATTTTCCACCACTTCCGTTATTTTCTCACCAGCGCCATCATTGAAAAACAGTTCACAGTTTATAGGACGGCTGCACAACACCTTGTTTTACCGGTAACTGAAGGTATTTTGTGTAAAAGAATACATGTAATGATTTGGATCCTGGATCATACCTTTAGTGGCAAGTATTTCAGAAAGAACTATACGTAAGCTCCGCGACTGGGCATCCCGATCGGGCACCATGCAAAGAACTAGCACCTGGGCGCACTTCTGCAGGAACCGGAGCTCTTCCTCTGTGTTTTTTAAGCAGGGATGGAGGGCAAAGGGTCTTGGCTGCTCATCCTGTCTGAAAGAAAAATTAACAAGAGAGAAAGCAAAGAAACTGAAGTTAAATGAAAAACACAGAAAATACTCAAATAAAAACACTATAACCACATTTTCTATGATGGGAAATAAATGATGGAGATTAAAACAGTTTGGAGTCGCCTGTGAGATGCTGACAAAATATATAATAAAACATGGCAAAAGTTAATTACCATATTTACCAGGCCTTAATGACAATACCTGTTGTTGAATTGGTTAGGAAATCTAAAATGAAAACATTGTTACCATTTTATCATAAATAAAATTGACACACTGATGCCTTGCAGACATTAATATTAGGCATTCAACCCCTGATCTTATAAGCACTCGCTTTCTCTTCATGTGTCATTCAGAAGCAGCCAAAGTGCACTGAAAATAAAACAGAGCTCTCTAGAAATGTTTAATTATCTCCTGCATTCAAGCTAGCATTCGTCAGGACAGGGTCAGAATAACCTCCTGTGTCACTGACATAAAGTGCGAGGACGGAGCTTTGAGAATTGAGACAGGACAGTAGCGAGGCGCACAGAACACTGTACTGAGGGGCATTGATCAAATTGTATTAACATAAGGATAAAATGGATCTGGTATTACTAATCCAGGTGTAGGGGTGAGCTGTAGGCCTCATTCACACCTGGCTGAAGTGACAGCTAGGAGGCGGAGACATGGTTGGACGTAGTGAAAAAAGTCTACACCTGACTGGGATGAGATGGCCTGAAAGGATCAGGGAATAAAACTCTATTAATATCATTAATATTTCCATTCATATTTTTTAAATTCTCAGATCATAGAATCATTGAAACCCCAGTCAGATAATTTCCTCTAGGCAGACCGGATGTCCCTTACAAGCTATAAAAAGAGTGAAGACCTATGAGGATGACCGTAAAAATAAAATCTCTCTGTTTCCATCTCCATAACTTCCTGAACTTCGTGTTTTGTATCGCATGGTACATAGACTAATTCATTCCCGGGTCATTTTCTGGAAAGGCTCAGATTATATAAATGTTACCATGGTAATTATTAAGGAAAGTAATTTTTTTGTTCTTATTTTGGTATGGTTCACCCTTGGTAACCCTACCAAACAAAGTTACTTGAATATGCTCACTCTCACTCACTCTTTAATTTCAATGTAAAAAAATTAAAAAATTTATTTGAGTAGAATGTAAATTGACAATTTAATAGGCCTGGTCATAGAGGTATAAACTACTCATTTAAAATGTACCAAATACATACAATGGAAAGTCATATACACAAGGCAGGTAATAGATTTATTAAATATATGATACACATATATTAGGTAACAGCAGATTACACATAGCAAAAGTTTCAATGCAATGCCTGTATATGTTGTCTGCATCCTCAAAAATGCAGTATTTGTATATTAAGTCGATATTTATTTATTTTATAGAGCACATTGTGAAGACCCGATGATATCATTCAGGGATTAGTTCAAGAGGGACATCACAGCCTAAAGGAGCGGTTTCATGGACGAGATGCTGCAGGTAGATGAGGCAGTGAGCATTTATTGATTCTTCTATACAATGTAAATACTTGTTTTGCAATATTTGTTGTTCAATAATACAAAATGTTTCCCTTCTCAGAACCTTGGTCAATTTAGAGGAAATTGATTGGGTCAGAGGGGGGCCGGGGGATGGGGGGGGGGCAGCAATCTTCACTGGGGATATAGAGCAGCAGTACTGAAAAGTCCAGCACCTAGGGCTTCATCTACCAATAAGTGCCACCCATAGGAGGAAGCGTATGGGTCCAGAGATCTCAGGGATTACGTTGTTACTAGGGGACATGCGAGAGCTGCTGAAACTGCAGCAAGAAAGAACAACTAGAGAAGCAATGAATGAGGAGCTCTCATATGTCTAATAGTTTAATTAATGATCTGATAAAGGTTCCGTCTCAACTACTGCTTAGCATAATTGTAATTGGACGTTCTATAGGATATCAGGAAGTGCCCCAATGTATCTACCACATACAGCCACATGCTACAATTACCCAAAACATTTGCCAGCATTCCACGTCCTATCCCAATACCTGCACATAGTTACATCATTATCCCAGACATACGCCAACAGTCCCACAACACCATATATACAGCTACACTGCAAGCATACAGTCCGCAGATTACACACCATCCACTGAACACGGCACCCTCAAGATTCATAATTTGTACATAAACATAGCTTAGTTGTTCTGGTGTTTGGCAATTTGTGTTAATGTTATTTCTTAAATGTTACCTATTTATTGAAGAACAAATAGTTTATTTTAAGAAAAAAATTGGGGGGAAAAATGTCCTAAAGAACATATTACATGAAAAGTATAAAATACATGTAAAACAATGTTTTGATTAAGGTTATATTTAAAGATTAAATTGTATTATATTACCAGGGCACTTCCCCCATCCTGACAGCATGTACTTGAGCAGCTGTCCCGTGCCAGGATCTAACTTGTAGGAAAGGGTGCTCTTAAAATTGTAGCATCTTTTGAGCGCAACATTATGTAGGAACCCTGTCAATTTTTCAACATGTTCTCCTGGAAACTGCCACTACCACTGACCAATTTTAACTTAAAAAACTCTGTCTGGGTATCCCAGACAGAATGCTCGCATGTGATCCAGCGCTCTGCACATTCAGATTCTGGTGGTCTGAGAACCAGAATGTGGAATCACTGCCTGACTGGTAGAAGCAGCTGGGTCCACCATGAGTTGACGCTGCAACGTGCGAAAGATTGCGCACGTCTGCCAAAATCGGAACCTTCTCAGAGCTTTAATTATATTATTTGTATTACATAAGCAGAACATGCTGGGAATACAGGTTAGAATAGTAAATTACCCAGTAAATATTAATAAAGATTTTTGTGGGGTACCTCAATTCCATGGAGATGAAACAAAAGTGGCCATTACCGAGACAATATATGGCTGTTATCGGCACCTTTAGCGCCTTGCCTGCTCTCTTAGGGGCCTATTTAACAAAGAACGCAAAAAATTTAAAATAATTTTCAATTGCATTGATAAGGATTGAACTATTTCTCCTATTTATTAAAAAACCAACACAGGACCAGCAGTTCCAAAAAACTGCTGTTTCTGTGGGAAAAAAAATACTTACCACGGCGTCTTCGTACTGCGCTCGTCTCCGGATTTCTTCATCCCTTCTTTGTTCCTCCTCACAATGTCTGTGCGCATGAGTCGGTCGAAATTCTTGGGCCTGCTCACATGGACCCTCCAGTAGTCAGTGAGACGAACAAAAATCATGTGACAGGGAGGGATCACATGATCCCTCCGCACATGCGCTGTCCAGCTCTGCTCTTCAGAGCAGAGCTGGACATAAATGAAAAGTGAAGTGAAGACTTCATTTATGCTGATGTACGCCAGCTTCAGCTAGCATACATTAACATAACAAGTTTCCGAAAAAAAACCTCTTTTTCGGAACTTGTTAGATTTCGTTAGGGAGCAGTCATCATACTTTTTTATGGCGATTGCTCATAAAAACTATATAGAATGCAAAGCAGCAGATATCCACGATATCTGCTGCGACGCAACATTGATAAATTTGAGGAACCCTCCAAATTGCGTTGGAATGACGTTAAGTGTACTTAAAATTACACTACTTGATAAATAGGCCTGTTAAACACCTTCTTCCATATCTATCACCACCTTCAGAACCATAAACTGTAGCATGAGCTTCATAACAGTGCAAAAATTAAATTTTGGAATCAGGAGAACACACACAAGTTATAGCCCCGCAACAATTTCTCTACACTTTATCAACAATTCCACATTTTTTGTTTTGCAAAATGATGTCTTAACAAAATTATTTATTTTGTCTGCAAATCTTTGTATACAATTCTTAATTAACCCATCTCTAAGCTTTGCTGTAGCTGAACATGTTTTGAAATGCCTTAAAAGGTCTCCTAGCCTGTGTGTCCGAGCCCCAAGACAGCACAATCCAAGTATTTACATTAGATATTTACAATACAAGACCTCCTATATTCTAATTATAAGGTCACAGGCTCAATATTATAAAATATTCTACCCCACATCAGTCTCAGGGAGTTTGCCAGGGAAAGTGGGGTTTCCAAAAATCTAACTTGTGGGACACCAGTTAAATAGCCCTGGTCCAAATATTCATTTATTGCCTTGATCACTGCATCATCACAGTACTGGTTAGCCTATCAAGTCAGCAGTATGTTAATATTGTCAGTGCTTTTACAGAGTGGAACATAAATCATATGTGAACTATATGACAAGATTGGCTCACTGCAGTCCATCCCTATGGGGGAATCAATAGTCCCAGACTCACAGCTAAATTGGCTGCATTAAAAACCTATAGGTTATAGAACATAAGTTTTTCAATTATGTAGCTGAACAAAATTCAGTAATACACAACAATTATCTACCTCGATACTACAGAGGCAGTGCGTCTGTTCGAGAAAGGCAAAGTGTGCAAGAGGCTTGTCACCTACCTCTGGTCTATCGGAGATTAAAGGAGTAATCATTACCATCAACATTTATTTATCTAGCGCCAGCAAATTTCATAGCGCTTTACAATTGGGAACAAACATTGATAAGACAATACTGGGTAATACATACAGACAGAGAGGTAAGAGAACCCTGCTCGCAAGCTTACAATCTATAGGACAATGGGAGTTAGAAACACAAGGGCATGTGCTACATTATATTGCACAATGGACCAGCTAGAACGCAAAGGTAAAAGTATTGAGTGGGCTGTGTGTGTTGCAATGTTGGTCAGAGGGTTGTTGTCTTGCGTTAGCAGTGTAGAGGATGGTAATAGGGTAATCTAGGGAAATTAAGATGGTGGTTGAGGAATATCATAACCTTGTCTGAAGAGGTGGGTTTTCAGTGAACGCTTGAAGGTTTGAAGACTAGAGGAAAGTCTTACTGTGCGAGGGAGGGAATTCCATAAAGTGGGTGCAGCCCGGAAAAAATCCTGTAACCGAGAATGTGATAAGAGTGGAGGAGAGACGGAGATCTTGTGCAGAACGGAGGTGTCGAGTAGGGAGATATTTCGAGACCAGTGAGGAAATGTATGTCAGTGCAATTTTGTTGATAGCCTTGTATGTTAGTAGAAGAATTTTATATTGGATTCGTTGAAATACAGGCAGCCAATGTAGAGACTGACAGAGTGGCTCAGCAGAGGAATAACGGTTAGGAAGGAAAATCAATCTAGCCGCTGCGTGCAAAATAGATTGTAGGGGTTCAATTCTGACTTTGGGAAGACCAGTAAGGAGGGAATTGCAATAGTCGATGCGGGAGATGATGAGTGCATGAATTAATGTTTTTGCTGTGTCTTGTGTCTGATATGTGCGTATTCTGGAAATGTTCTTTAGGTGTATGTAACATGATTTAGATATAGAGTTGATGTGGGGAATAAACGACAGTTGTGAATCAAGGATTACACCTACGCAACGAGCTTGCACTCAGAATAACAACACTTGCTGGATTTCATAAATGATTAAAATATAACGCACAATAAAAGCTATACCAGGCAAGTTCTGTATTTATCAAATTAATATTTTAACAGGATGATGTAAATGTGAATTTTTTTCTTGTGTTTGAGCAAAGAAAACTAGAGTCAAACTCACTTTAACTCACTGTCGTAATGTCATAAATACTCATAAATACTAACTCCGGCTAATGAGAAGCAGAGATCAATAGGAGAGGGAAAGAAGCTATATGTCAAGTCTGAAATAGTTTGCGAGAAACGTAAAATCAATCATGACCTTTATAACCATGAGACAAAAGCTCTTTATTTCTCTTACTAAGAAGGCCTTTTAAATAGAGTTACTAGCATCATATATTTCAGATATGCGCTATGGCTCATTAAAGTAATATTGTATCTTTAGCCAGATATTGCCAATCTAGCCAAGATTAAAGTAAAATCAGCAACTTTTGCATTCAGAAGGAATCCAAGAATAAGTGGCAATGCAAAATAAAAGCACAGCAAAATGAAGAGACAGGTACTAAAAGTACTCTGCTAAGATAAAAACACACACACACACATATTCTTGAGAATGGTAGAGCGAAACTTTTTCAACTGTACTATGAGGATTGCTAATTGTCATATTTGAATATTGTTGTTCCCACCTTGAGGAATTTATTGAGCCTCCCAGGACTATTACAGGGGACAGTCAGACTATCTTAATTAATGTGTAAAATGAAATGGATCCGTTTAATTTATTTTGAATGCACATATGATTAATATGTTATTTGAGAATATTATTTTTATTTAGAATACTACACTATTACTTCTCTGTATTGTGTACCATTCTACTTCTGAGGTCCAATACATCTCACCACGGATGTCTCACATATCTGGGTCCATGGATAATCACCGATCTTGACAGGTCTATATTAAGATACTTATCTGGTATGTGCACACACTGGAAATATTATCTTTCACATACTTCACCATATGGAAACTTCCACTTCACCTTTTAATACAGAACCCGACAAACAACAGGCTGTGTGTCTGCCCCCAAACTATTCTAAATGAGTGAAGAGAAAACATTGCACATCACTCATCATTGTTTACATGACGTAAGATCATACTGACTTTATGTATTATATATGTATGACAGCTGATATACTGTCCAATTTCTATACATTTAGGGCCCGATTCATGAAGGAAAGTAAAGCTCAAAAATGAGTAACTTTGCACATGGGCAAAACCATGTTGCATTGGAGGGGAGGTAAATTTAAAATATGATGGCAGATTTATAGTTGAAGTAGAGCATGTCCTAAAACAATTTTAAATTTGATTGTAAAAATAAAGCTATCAGGTATTTGTGTGCTACATGAAAACAAAGACAATATTTAACTTCTGTGCAAATAATAAATTCATTTGCACCCCTTGCATTGTAACATGGTTTGTCCAGAAGCAAATGTACTACTTTTTTTTGCCTTACTTTTCTTAATGAATCAGGCCCTTAAAGATTAAGTATGGTAATTATAATTAGCACCATTGACCTCTTTTTCTTTCCATACCTACAACCATCTATTGATGAAACAGACATTTAATTCCTGAGGACATGGAGGTTATTAATCATGTTCTGCAGTGAGAATGTTCAAAATAAATGAGAGCTTGGACACCGAGGGAACCTCCTGCCGTGGGGAGGAAGACGCAGGGCGCCTGCTCCATCCTGCCGTGGGGAGGAAGACGCAGGGCGCCTGCTCCTTGCTGCCGTGGGGAGGAAGACGCAGGGCGCCTGCTCCTTGCTGCCGTGGGGAGGAAGACGCAGGGCGCCTGCTCCTTGCTGCCGTGGGGAGGAAGACGCAGGGCGCCTGCTCCTTGCTGCCGTGGGGAGGAAGACGCAGGGCGCCTGCTCCTTGCTGCCGTGGGGAGGAAGACGCAGGGCGCCTGCTCCTTGCTGCCGTGGGGAGGAAGACGCAGGGCGCCTGCTCCTTGCTGCCGTGGGGAGGAAGACGCAGGGCGCCTGCTCCTTGCTGCCGTGGGGAGGAAGACGCAGGGCGCCTGCTCCTTGCTGCCGTGGGGAGGAAGACGCAGGGCGCCTGCTCCTTGCTGCCGTGGGGAGGAAGACGCAGGGCGCCTGCTCCTTGCTGCCGTGGGGAGGAAGACGCAGGGCGCCTGCTCCTTGCTGCCGTGGGGAGGAAGACGCAGGACGCCTGCTCCTTCCTGCCGTGGGGAGGAAGACGCAGGACGCCTGCTCCTTCCTGCCGTGTGGAGGAAGACGCAGGGCGCCTGCTCCTTGCTGCCGTGGGGAGGAAGACGCAGGGCGCCTGCTCCTTGCTGCCGTGGGGAGGAAGACGCAGGGCGCCTGCTCCTTGCTGCCGTGGGGAGGAAGACGCAGGACGCCTGCTCCTTCCTGCCGTGTGGAGGAAGACGCAGGACGCCTGCTCCTTCCTGCCGTGGGGAGGAAGACGCAGGACGCCTGCTCTTTCCTGCCGTGGGGAGGAAGACGCAGGACACCTGCTCTTTCCTGCCGTGGGGAGGAAGACGCAGGACACCTGCTCCATCCTGCTGTGGGCAGGAAGATGCAGGACACCTGCTCCATCCTGCCGTGGGGAGGAAGACGCAGGACACCTGCTCCATCCTGCTGTGGGGAGGAAGATGCAGGACACCTGCTCCATCCTGCCGTGGGAAGGTGAGACGCAGGACACCTGCTCCATCCTGCTGTGTGGAGGAAGTACCAGCTGTTAACCCCTATGGTTGCTGGTGAGTTGAGTCATGTAAACACTGGGAACCCTGGCACAATGTACTCAGCCATGCGTGCAGTGAAAGCGTAATCAGCAGCCAGTACACACGTTTCACATGGATGTTGTCAGGTAGCATTAGGGCAGATCGTCCACATAGCCTCACAGCTAATGCGATTTCAACTGTATGAGTGGTCTGGCCCCAGTGACAGAATTATTGCCAGCTGCATTTTGCTATTCAGATTACAACACGCTCTATATTTAGGATTTCCAGTTTCTAGATAGACAAACATGCTGTAAATGATGTCAGATTAAGAGTTCTCAGATTTTTGATGTCGGAGGTCAAACAACAAGAGATGGGAAACACATGGAAAAGAACATGATTTTAAAGAATGGCTAGTTTCAGAGTCAAAAATTCCTGATTACAGACAGAGATCTGCAACAGTGAGTACTTGAGTCCTCGGTTTTCTAAACATTGACAAAACCAATAAGAGTAACACAATGAGCAGCCAAGTCACATTTATCTACTTAAATCTTCTAATTAAAATGATTTATTGCATAAACTGCTCTGGTTTTATTTTTGACAATTGATCGATTTCTATACAAAATGGAGTTTTCTGCAGAATGAAAATCTTAAGGAAACTGCCTGCACACCGAGGGGGCACTTTATTAGGTACAACACCTATTATATTCCCAACTGGCATTCAAAACATCTTGCATTCATAGAGCAGGGGACTTCCATTTAAAAATGTTGGTTGGGATGGCCCTGACTGGCTAACATGTTCATATATCCTCTTGTATTTAAATGTTGTGGTGCTCATATCAACAAAACCCATAAAGCCCATTTATATTGAACCACCAGCCTGCAATGCGGACACCATCCGTGTTGTGAGCTCAGATACACCGCTTTCAACACCACTGTTTTACTCAGCTGTTAATCTGACGGTGACTTGACCGCTACTCTGCACAACATGTATGTCTCAGCTTCTGTCAAGAACCTCATGAATGCTGCTGGCTGGATGCTATGTGAATGGTTGCCCAATACACTCATGTTGGCGAGTTAGGTGTCCCCTAGGGGTGCGACACATATGTTTGACAGTTACATGATAGACATTTATATAGTAGACACAATAATATAGACAGGGTTGAAAAGTCGACAATGACAGCAACAGTATTATTAGTTCAATAATTGAAATATAGACCGTATTATTAGGTCGATCCATTGGTACTTACTTAATGCTTTACATAGTGTGTGCACATATGATACAGTTACTTACTGAGCAGTATATTAAATAGAAAGCACCAGTGTACCTAGTAAGCTAGCCTCTTGGTCTATATAATAAAGCAAGAAATCGTATCAAGCTTCACCTGAATGGTTAATCCTGGGAGGATGTCCCTTTGCTCCCTTACAGTGATTGAGTCATTGAGGGTGACATACAAGTAATAATGGTGGTCAGCTCCAGTTTGTTACCTAGTGTTTGCAGCCTTGAGGTCACAGAAGTGCGTAAGTAGATTTTTCACCACGTCATTGCAGACCACTCTTACAATATCGATGTGAGCGAGCCGGCAGCGCAGTTGTCTGGCCAACTCCCAAAAGTCTTCAGAAAGCAGATGGTAAAGCTGACCGTCATCCTTGCTTAGATCTCCATACCACGACAGTATATAGTCCCGGTAGCTGTAGTCAAACACTGGAAAACACAAGGACTGATCATCAGAGATGATATGTAAAGACTATACCTATAGTACCAATAAATCATACTATGCAAGTACCAAAAAGATAGCCTTCTCGGGCCCGATTCATTAAGGATCTTCACTGAAGAAACTTCTTATTTCAGTCTCCTGGACAAAACCATGTTACAATGCAAGGGGTGCAAATTAGTATTCTGTTTTGCACATAAGTTAAATACTGACTGTTTTTTCATGTAGCACACAAATATCAACTTTAAATTTCAGTGTACAAATAAGCTATCAAATATTTGTGTGCTACATGAAACAACAGTCAGTATTTAACTTATGTGCAAAACAGAATACTAATTTGCACCCCTTGCATTGTAACATGGTTTTGTCCAGGAGACTGAAATAAGGATCCTCTTCATTTAAGATCCTTATTCTGTCTTCCTACCAACCACCACTTACCAGTAAATGGTTTGCTACTAAGGATTTATACAAGATACTCTTTGTATCCACCAGACTATTCCTTTATACAATAGATCCCTATCAGTTGGTGTCTTTGTTTTTATCACACGTGTGTATGTGTGTATTTGTAAGTTATTTTAATATATTTCACCTTGTTTTCCGGGAGGATGTTATTATTAAACAACAATCATTAAAAGTTATATTTTAATCAACATAAGGAGTGCTAATTTGTCCTTCTAACATGAACCCCTGTTCATGATTTGTTCTGTCTAAATATAACAGGACCAGCACCCCCACAAGCTACACGTTATAGATTTATATCTTGTCATATATTGCATGTGGATGTTTCCTTCTAATCCCTGTGCAGAGCATCTCCCCCCTTAGTTACTTTAAAGATCCTTAATGAACAAGCATTTAAGTAGACACAGTAATTAGTTCTCAACTTATATTACAGTTAAGCTCTTTCGCTGGCTACTAAAACTATTGAGCTCTCACCTTTCAAAGAATTGTGTATTGGGTGAAGTTCACCAAGTTAATATAAGCTAGGTACTTTTTCTGACCCGATATGCACCAGATAATAGACCAGTGCATTTTATCTTTACGTAATGAAATCCAGTTAATCTTTAAGTGCCCCCCTCTCCATACAGTGAAGGGAGCCATATTGTAGGCTGAACTAACAATTGTCAGCACGCAACCTATCAATTCACTTGTAGTAAGTCACAACACTGAGCCATGGATAATACCCTGTGGGCTTGGAATGCACATGATAACGCAGCCTATGCGTTCACTAGGAAGCGGTCATGTTGGAATACTGCATTGGTGATATCACCATCTCCTGGTGCTTGGTCACTATGGCGGCACAGTGGCGTAGTGGTTAGCACCGTGTTTGCGTGGGTTTCCTCCCACACTCCAAAAACATACTAGTAGGTTAATTGGCTGCTATCAAATTGACCCCAGTCTGTGTGTGTGTCTCTCTCTCTCTTGGTCTGTGTGTTAGGGAATTTAGACTGTAAGCTCCAATGGGGCTGGGACTGATGTGAGTGAGTTCTCTGTACAGCGCTGCGGAATTAGTGGCGCTATATAAATAAATGATGATGATGGCGACCAGAATATGACTGCCAGCACTTGTCAAGACGATAGCATCTGGATCAGTACCTGGAAATCAGGCAGACACTATGATGGGATGATTACTGTGTCTTAGTTCTAGGAAATTACACTGTGATTCTGGTCTATCAAAGTCTCTTACAATTACCATTGTATTAAAACAAAAGAAAAAAAAGACAAAAATTGTACAAATTTGTTCAGTCTCTAGGACACGAGCATCTAACAAGTTTGAACTCTTAATAGTTCAGTCATCACTCTGGATGTTTTATTTGATTAATGACAAAACACAAGAACCACTTGTAGTGGGGTTAAAGGTCAATAAAACATTATCCTCTGTCATCATAACAAGAAGATGGGGAATATCAACCTTGGATATTGACTGAAGACAAGTAGACAAGAAAAAGTATGGGAACCTCTAGAATTATCAGTTCAGTTAAGGGGATTATTCATTTCAATCAGTGGAATATCAAGCAGGTGTGAGTTTGGTCCTGTCAAAATTAAAATGCATAAACCAGAGTCTTCACTACCAAAGACTAGTCTTCATCACACAGGTCTATAAACGCAGGTCATGCCGCCATCAAAGGAGATTTCAGAAAGAATTGTTGATGCGCATCAGGCTGGAAAAGGTTGTCCAACGATTTCTAAAGACTATGGGCTTCACCAATCCAATCTCAGACGGGTAGTGTGCAAACCGAGAATATTCAACAACTTTGTTATTCTAACCAGGAGTGCTTGTCCAACACAAAATCACTCCAAGTGGGAGATTCAACTAACCGCAAATTACTGTTGGAGCCTCACCCGAGCAGTTCCTCCGCACCCTTCCTGTTAATACGGTACTGAAATCTCTGGTTATTTTTGCTCGCACCTCAATGAGCCAAATGACCACTAGAAAAATGTTCTCTGGGCAGAGAAGTGTAAAATAAAACCTTTTGGCTTAAAAATGAGAAACTTTATGTTTAGAGAAAACCCAACACTGCATTCTAAGAACCTCACCCCAACCAGTGTCACGGTTTAGGGCTGTTTTGTTGCTACTGGACCAGAATGGTTTGCAGCGATTGATGGAACTATGAATTCTGGATTGTACTGCAAATTCTACAGGAGAATGTCTGGGTATGCGTCAGTGGACTTAAACTCAACAGAAAGTGTATCTTGTAAGACACCAACACCACCAGTCTATAAAAAAAAAATATGGTTGAAGCAAGAGAAATTTTGCATTTTGCAATGGCAAACCCCAGACATGAATCCAATAGAAATGTTGAGGCCGGACCTGAAGGGGGGTGTTCATGAAAGAAACACCATCAACATCCATGAGTTGAAGAAGTTGTGGAAAGAGGAATGGGTCAAAATTCCTCCAAGTGTGCAGGACTGATCAACAATTACCATAGGTGTTTGATTAAAGCCATTGCTGCTCAAGGGGGTCACTCCAGCTAAGAAATTTAAAGTTGGATCATTTTGATAAATTAATGAAAAAGGTATACGAATTGGCCAAATGTACACAACAATTTCTCTAATTCTGTATACTAGGCAGAATAATCAGGATCTATTCATATGTATGTATATATACAGCTGCCCAGTACACTATCTCTTGCTTTGTATGCTAGATTCAAAGGTCCGTAATTTTTCCACACACAATAAGTCTCCTGCTTCAAATCAATGGTGCTTTATTAAGCCAATACTGAGCTATGTAGATGTTATATAATGCAAATGAATAAATTATACTTTTATGCTGCATATCATGTCCATCTTCTTTAGCAATCAATTAAGGCTATACATGTTTAGTATCAGAGTTCATGGAAAATGCCGCTGTTTTATCTGCAGATATTTCTTTTAGTATCTACAAGTTTCCTTTAATTTCTGTCTATTCTTATTCTGTATTTAAGGACGGCTACATTTTACTGTGTTATGAGCTATTCAAGGGATGTTATAAATTAAGCACAAGGTTACATTTCTTGTTTCATATCCCAGATGCAAACATTCTCTCTTTACATTCTGTATGATGTAACGATTTCATAATCACAGTTCTCTTACTTTGTATATTCTTATTCTGTATGTACCGACAAACACAGCTGAGGTAACAGGACCATGTGTTTGAATGGAAGGTTTTTAAATATAACTACTATGATCACATTCACATGTCTATCCCTAATTAGCCCACAGTACTGCAGGTCCTGACACAATACTTCCAATTAATTTTATAAGTTAAAGGACCACAAACCCAACATACTGAATTCAGATATGAATGAAAAAATAAACAAAACATAGTTCAGTTTTAATCTTACTTTTTAAGAGATGCCATAAAATGTAATGTTAAATAGAGTATAACCTCCCTAATCAATTACAGATAGCTGCAGGTACCTCACACATATTTAGGACAGTGTTAATGGGATATAGGTCATGTCAAAATGCTGAGACTGCTGTTATTTGTGCTGAGGTGACATCACTGGCCCTTCTCACTGCTATGAATATTTAAAACCTCAAATTGCATTTTTACAGGGAAAGTCTGCAAGCACATCACTCACTCACTGCCTAACAAGTTAGAGTAGTGCCCTCTCATCACAGCATGGAAACCTCATACAGAGCGGTGAATGAAAGCATGGTGCACATATTAAGTGAAGAATAAACACACAAGTTATCTCCGGTATATAATGCAGTTCAGTGATAACATACACAGCCTTTTCATATATACTACTGTCAAAAAGTTTGTTTTCTTGCACTTGAAGTGCAACATCTTTTGTGGTCTAAATAGTATTTTTATGTTACACTGTGTGACAGAATGCCCTGCATGCAAACTGGACTGAAAAGCCCATCAGATAAGGACTGCATAAATATTATTAAATAAAATAATAATAATAATAATAATAATAATAATAATAATAATAATAATAATAATAATAAAAAACCACCGGGCATTCAGCAGCTTTTTTAATCTGCTAGGTGATAATGTTATAAGCAGCATTCGTAAATATTAGAAGCTTTGGAAACAGTTTGTGCGCCAGCAACGAGCAGATCACATAGATTTTAGAGATGTGACTTTACAAGAGGTATCTTCTGCTTTTTATGGACACATAAAATGCTGCTTCACAAATGACAGTTTGACACCATCCTAATTGATAATCCTTTCCTAATATCTTGGTAAAGATTGTGTGTGAGACACACTTTACTTATTTGTGTTTTCATACCTCACTACAAGGAGGATGTAACCTTTACCATTGGACCACTCTCTGCACAATCAAATTGTAGATACAAACACTATAACAACGATAGGTTCATCATCGCGCCCATGCCCTCTCAGTGTTCCCATCATGTAGGGAGTGCAGCGGAGTAGACAACTAAGGTGTGATATTATTGGGACATGATCATGTCTGGAAGGGACAGAGGGATAACAGAAAATTACCCCTAGAAAGGTTCAAGTTTGGTGTAGTAAGTTTAGTGTAATAAGTAATGGCAATAATATCCCTCAGATGAGAGCTGCAGAGATGAAGGGAATATGCAAGATCTAATATAGGGAATGCATCAAACATGACTGAATAGCACAAATAATGCTTTTTCCAGTGGGTGATGACTTCTGCAGACTCATGCATATGTGAATGCTATATGTCAGACTCTGTCTACACTAACTGGCAGCTGAAGGATGACCGCACACTATATTAAAGTCTCCCAGCCATGGTGAGAAGAGGTAAGGTAATGTTATAATGTCTGCTTATTTCTCTAGGATCTGAAAATCAAACAGGGATGGACATGTACATTGCACATCTATAATGTGGATCTCTTAACCCTAACCCTAGAGCCAACTGTTAGATGATAGAAGCGGTGGGTCCTGCCATTGTACCCTTGAAACCGGCAATCTCAGTGTGACCAATTTAACCAACGAGAAATCCCACAGCCGGCTTGCTGTGTAGTCCCAATTAACATCAGCCGTCTTTAGGGAGAGCCTGTATTTCGCCTGTCGGTCTCACGGTAATCTGATTTTTGTTATCGGTTTGAATGCTGTCAGCATTATTTAAGCCTAAGTAATGACTACCACCGGGTATATTCATATAGAAAACTTATAACATCCAGTAATTCTGATATTGTTGCACCTAAGGCGATTTTCAACGTCATCCGCTTTCACCTCCGCCGCAGCCGTGCATTGTCTTAGAAACCATTTAAGAGGTTGCAGAATGTCCCCTTTTTGCTTCAGACAATTCTTGCTAGAAGGGACTATTACTTTGTATATGATGTAATTGCGCAGTTTGTTCAGACTTTTTTTTTTTTTTAAAGTAGTTTTCGTAAGTGTGTATAATGTGTATCCTGGGTTAATATTGCTTAGCACAGGCAAATGCTTTTTAAGGATATAGCGTACACATTTAAATTTGTTATTGAATTTGGTGGCCAATATTGCAGTGTTTTAGCAGGCTGAATATTAGGTAGATTTTATTAAGAGCTCTAATTACTAAATAGATAAAAAGCTACTTATTACATTTACAACTTTTCCCAAAGTTTGCTGCTCTATCATATGTAGATAAAACCCAATTCCTTCCCCTGTGATCTCCAGAGAGGTTCACTAATGTTATTCAGCATTGCCTCCCTATGATAAAATAACTTACAGAATGGACTATGCACAATAATACTGGAGACTTGGAATATATTATTTATTTTTGTAATACAATCCCAACTGCGAGTGAACAGCAATATTTATGACAAAAGTTTTTCCATTTATAAAGCTCAGTACTGTCCCTGAATTAGACGAAGCGCAAACAGTATCTGAACTACACAAATAAAGAATGCCTAAATTACCTTCATTAGTACAAATAATACAAAATTCTACTCATGAGAGAGTCAGATTTTCCATTTGAATGTGAAGCAGGGTACACGCTGAGAGCGCTTTGTCTTATAGCCCTGTCTCACACACAGCAAGTGAATTGTATATCCCCAGCTACTGCAATATTCTGCAGGGTCCTTAACTACGAGCTTGTATGCAGCACATCCACTAGCCCTGCGTCATCTTCACTTTGAAATCTCCAGTTCAAAAATCTTTTCAAACTTGGGATTTTAAAAAGTTACCGAGATCAGTAGATGACACAGTGTTAGGGGAAATGCTGGATGGTAGCACACCAAAAAAAAGAAAAAGTAAACATTTCCTAGAACAATCATATACTTTGCTATGGCTTTTAATGAATATTGAAACTTTCCTCAATTCTTCTCAATACTCAAATGCACAAATACACTACAACAGCAATCATTATGCCCCTGTGTCCTATGTACCATATAACAGATTGCAATCTTGATAGGACTGAAAAAGAGTCTAAAAATACAGAGTTCAGTGTTGCACAATAAAATATATAGTTCTTTATACATCCATGTACAACCGCACAAAGCAGGATGGATCCATGGAATCAGGATGTTCAGGCCACATTTGGACCCTACCATTTTGCAGCAGAAATCGGGTTTCGTCAGACTGGGCGACATTTTTTCAATCTTTAACTATCCAGGTTTGGTGACCCTATGGCCCCTGTAGCCTCAGTTTCCTATTCTTAGCTAACAGTAATGGAACTCAGTGTGGTCTTCTGCAGCTGTATCCCATCCACTGCAAGGGTCAGCGTGTTGTGCATTCAGAGATGCTCTTCTGCATACCACTGTTGTAACACAGGGTTATTTGCGTTACTCTCACCTTGACCGTGTCTGGCCATTCTCCTCTGACCTCTCTCTTTCGCCCACAGAACTGCTGCTCAATGGATGATTTTTTTGTCTTGCGCATTATTCTCTATAAACTCTACAGACCGTTGTGCCTGAAAACCCAAGATGATCCGCAGCTTCACGTATACTCAACCCCCCCTCCCCTGTCTGGCACCAGTAATCATTCCATGGCCAAATTCACATAAATCACATTTTTTTTCCTCATTCTAGTGTTTGATCTGAACAACAACTGAACCTCCTGACCATGTCTGTAAGCTTTTATGCATTGAGATGTTACCAAATGATTGGCTGGTTAGATATTTGCATAAACAAGCAAGTGTCCTGTGTACCTCATATATAGGACTGGCAGACGGGGAAGATTTTGGCGTGGGTTGGTCAGCCAACATGTATTGCACTAACATACCCTGGGTTTAATACAGGGTACAGCTGGAAGTAGCTAGAAAAGCATTAATAATGTCTTTGGTGAGTGCTGCGGATCCAACATTATTCATGCATATTTTATTCATTTTTTTGTGCAAGTTAGAGAAATCTATAAGTAGAAAAATAGATTACTGCCTATGCAACGTTCTTCTCCAGGGAATGCAATACATCATAAGAAGTGATAAAAATAGCTGGTAGAAGTTAAGCCACCAGTGTAAGATAGATTTATGCATGGGCACAGTAATAACGTCGTCTTATATTTATGTATAGAATGTCTATGTAGAATGATAAATATGGCCCATTCTGGTGTCTGATGGAATGTAATAGGTGACACATTTCTGATATATTTAGGACAAGCTTCCCAGAGAGCATTAATGTTGGGACACAGTGAAAGACCATGAAATAAATTGGTTTTATCTGTATTACATTTAAGAAAATCATCCGACTGATACATATCCAACTGCAAACATGTGGATTTGTTTTTTATATATTTTTGTTTGGTCCAGTATGCTTCTACTGGGGAACAGCAGACAATGACTTATAACAGGAAATCAGTAACTTGATAAGTTTTTTCAAATACATTATTTTTTGTTCCTATAACAACCTGGTAAATAAGATGCAGAGTTCCAATGACCCAAAAAAGTGTTAAAAAATACATTATTAGATATTTAATAAATTCAGCGCGAGGTGTTGCCGGAAACATGTCACGATATCTGTTATTCTTTGTCGACGCTGTAATCTGTAAACATTTATTTTCCATAATATTTCACAAACCTGTCATAGTTAAATGTTGCAACTGGAGTAATAGCCACTAGAGGGCACATCTGCCTGTATGCAAGGAGAGCAACAAGCATCCTTGCTGAAAGACTGCCAAGTGTACAAGTTGTGCCACCTAGAGGCTGCAATTTCAAATATAACATACAATGGCACTTTCATTCATATTCTAGTAGGCATATAATGTATATACACTATATGGTCACAAAACTTGACATTGGGTTGGGAGCTTAAATGTGGCGATGAACACATAAGTCAATACCTCATATTTCGATTGTACTAGACATTTATTTTTGAAGCACTTTTAGAATAAGTTAGCCATTAAAAGGTATCACTCCTATAATATTTTTGTCTTTTTTTACACAAAAGTATTCAAAATCGCATTTTCTGGCTGACACGGTACTGCAATAATATTTTATTTTGCTACACATTCAGAATAAAATACAATAAAGCTGACTTTATACTTGTAAATTGATACAAAGGAAGATATTCGGTCTGGTCGCCGAGGTTAAAAAAAAGGGTGGGGGTGGGGTACAGCTAACAACTCTCAGGATATGGTAAGGAATTTCGAAACTATTATGAAAAGCTATACAACTTACCCGCCCGGACCCTTGGCCTCCTCTGAGGCTGCTATCAAAGTGATAGACTCTTATCTAACCACAAATCTGCTACCAAAACTCTCTGCCAAACATGTCTCATATACTTATATACTGGTGGTCGTCAAAGCTCTAAAGTCATTCTCAGTGTTCGGCCAAGATGGACCGACACCACAATCCTACAAGAGATTTCCAGCGGAGCTTGTCCCATTCTTGATAGAGTACTTAGACAATATTTTAGAAGAGGCTACCTATGGCAACAACTCTTGCTAACATATGATTCTGAAGCCAGAAAGAGACCAAACTCATTATTATGCACCGATCAGCCACAACATTTAAACCACTGACAAGTGAAGTTAATAACATTGAGCAGCTCATTACAATGACACCTGTCAATTGTGCAGCAAGTGAACAGTCAGTTCTTGAAGTTGATTTACTGGAAGCAAGAGCTAAATTGTGATGACTGGGCAAGTGGGTAAGAGCATCTCCAAAATGTCAGGTCTTGTGGGGTGTTCCTGGTATGCAGTTGTTAGTAGCTAGCAAAAGTGTCCCAAGGAAGGAAAACTGGTGACCTGGCAACAAGGTCATGGGTGCCTAAGGTTCAACAATGCACGTGAGGAGCGAAGGCTAGCCCATCTGGTTTAATGCCACAGAAGAGCTACTACAGCACAAATTGCAGAAAAAGTTAATGCTGGCTATGATAAAAAGGTGCCAGAAAACACAGTGCATGACAGCTTACTGAGTATGGGTCTGCGTAGCCGCAGACTGCCCAAAGCGCCCATGCTGATCCCTGTACACCACCAAAAACACCTACAATGGTCACGTGAGCTCAAAAACTGGACCATGGAGCAATGCAAGTAAGTGGCCTCGTCTGATGAATCATGTTTTGTTTTACATCATGTGGACGGCCAGGGTGTGTGTACATCGTTTAGCTGAAGAAGAGATGGCACCAGGATGCACTATGGAAAGAAGACAAGTCAGCAGAAGCAGTGTAATTCTCTAGGCAATGTTCTGCTGAAAAGCCTTGGGTCCTGGTATTCATATTGATGTTACTTTGACAAATACCACCTACCTAAACATGTTGCAGACCAAGTACACCCCTTCATGGCAGTGGCCTCTTTCACCAAAATAATGCACACTGCAAAATTGTTCAGGAATGGTTTGAAGAACATGAAAGAGGTCAAGGTGTTGACTAGGCCACCAAATTCCCCAGATCTCAATCTCAACAAGCATCTGTGAAATGTGATGGAAAAACAAGTCCAAGCCATGGAGGCCCCACCTTGTAACTTACATGACTTAAAGAATCTGCTGCCAAAGTCGGGTGCCAGGTACCGTACCACAACACACCACCTTCAGGTCTTGTGGAGTTCATGCTTTGACGGATCAGAGCTGTTTTGGCCGAACAAGGGGAAGCTACACAATATTAGGGAAGTGGTTTTAATGTTGTATATAGATCTCAAAATTTAAGCTAAGTTGTTAGCGAACAGACAAACTCCTTCTACCTTCCCTAATCCACCTGGATCAAGTTGGATTCATTCCAGGTCGACAAGCCTCAGATAACACCAGCGTACCATTTACCTGATTAACACTATGGATAAACAAAAATGGTTAGCACTTCTGCGTACAGCACTGGGGTCATGAGTTAAATTCCCGACCATGGCTTTATCTGTGTGAAGTTTGTATGTTATCCCTGTGTTTGCGTGGGTTTCCTCCGGGTGCTCCGGGTTCCTTCCACATACACAATGGGGCAGGGACTGATGAGTGAGTTCTCTGTACAGCGCTGCCGAATTAGTGGTGCTATATAAATAAATGGTGATGATGATGTCCTTCCTTGGTACTAGAACTCAACACCAAAAAGGCATTTGATCCCATATCCTGGCCATATGTTTAGGGTGCTCAGGTCAATCGGGTTCTCTGGGAAATTTCTTGCCAGGATATTGGCTTTATAATAATCTCCTACAGCTACGGTCACCTTTCCCCATTTTGGAATCATCAATAGGCACAAGACAGATGCCCCTTTTTTACTCTAATCTTCACCATTATTGAAGCCCTAGCCATGAAAATTCCTGTAAACCCGTCGAGAACAGATATAAAAGTAGGACAAGACAAACACAAAATTGTCCTATACTCACACAACGTGTATATATTCGTCTCAGATCCTCTGTCATCATTCCACACTCTGTTAAAAGAATTCAAGAGATACAGATACTATTCTGGATATGGGATTAACCCTGCAATATTTGAGGTCTTGGACATTTCTTTCACTGACCGGACAAGATTTTGTCTGGAACAAAACAATCTTTACAAATGGCACAAAACTCAAAATTAAATCTCTTTGGGTACAGAGAACCAAGTAATACCACCAACTCTTCCAGGCTTCGACAAGTGGCCTAGTATTTACATTGAAAATGGAGCTTAAAAAACTGGATTCCCATGAGCAGGCATAAAAGGCGGACCTGGGGGAGACACTAGCTAATAATATTGGGAAGTAATTAAGGATAATCCAGGAAAAAGTTCTCTCTGTGTAAGAATAAAGGAGAACTCATAGAAGCTGCTTTACATACCTGTGAGACTTAACAGGTTCAATCCAGATAATTCTGACAAACTGGAGAGGCTATTCCTCTTCTGGTTTATTCTAACATATGCGCCTTAAGATATCCGTCTCCTGGCTAGATATCAAACATCTTATATCTACAATACTGCAAATAGATGGTCCCATCTACCCCAGATTCTACCTTGTCCCACTAGGGTTTCATCCGCGTTCCATCATCAGAATAAACTGCATATTACTGTGGCTGCTACACGGCAGTTAGCTGCTAATCCAGAAACCACTTACTGCTCCTGCGAGACAAACCTTCATTCAGAGAATTAGACATATATTTCTCATGAACTCCATGAGATATGTATGACGTAATTTGTGTAACTTTCTCCAAAATTGGGAATCATGGGCCTCCTGTTTTAATGCAGACTCCCACTTTAACCTCTCAGATTCTAACATCACAATCAGACAGTGACTCCATATACAATTCCCTTTGGATCTAAGCTTGCCCCCCTTCAATCTGCCACATCACATTCTCTCTCTTCCCTTTCTCCTCCATCCTCTACTTTTCAAAAGATAGATCAGTTACAGTGAAGGAATTCCTTTAGATAAGTGACCACAATGATACGCCAACAATATTGTCTTTCCTAGATGTTTATTAGCAATGTGTAATGTAAATATTTTTCTAATTCAGTTGCGAGCCAAAAATATTGGTACACAAATTCCTCTAAAGTAAGGTGAAAGTAACAGTATTTTGCCTCCACAGTTCTCTCTCTGGTGATATAGATAAACTTTGGTTTTGATTCTGGAATCAATACTGAATATTCTTTTGCAGGAAAAGTGAAAAATAAAATGTCACTGAAAAAATTATTGACACAGTAGACTTAATTGGTAGCAGAGCCTTTGGTCAAAATGACTGCAATCAACCACCCCCTACAGCCATGGATAAGCGGCCTGTACCTGTCCAGTTTTTCCAGATTTGAAGGTTTTCTTCTCCCATTTGCTGGTTTCAGAGCTCTCCACATCTGGACTCATTGCTGGCCACTTCAGAACAGTCCAGTATTTTCTCTTAAATCATTCCTGGTTGCTTTTTAGACTGTGTTTGGGGTCATTGTCCTGCTTAGACCCATGACCTTCGACAGACACCCAGCTGACACTGGGTTCAACATTGAGCTCCAAAAGTGTCCAGATTTCAGGATGCCCTGCAAATGTTCAAGACACCCAGTGCCAGAGACAGCACACCAACCCCAAAACATCACTGAACCTCCTCCATGTTTAACTGTAGGGAAGGTGTCATTTTTATTTGGCTTTCTATTACCATAGGGATGATGTGTCTTACCGAAAAGCTTTAATTTGGTCTCATCTGTCCACAGGATATTTTTTTCAGATGGAATTTGGCTTGTTCAGGTGTGTTTTGGCAAACTTCAGTCGAACTTTTCTAGATCTCGCTTTCAGCAGTGGGGCCCTTTTACCATATAACCCACTTTCATGTTGGTGAAGGATTACGCAAGTTTTAGCCGTCGTACCATGTGAAAGTCAGCCTGAATCTGCATGTCAGGTGATCAAGCTGCTCTCTCTGCCATTCAAATAATCCTGTGCCACAGCCTTCGATCAAGCTCTTTCCAGGGAAGTTCGCTACAGTGCCATGAGGCTTAAACTTCCGAACAACATTAAGTACAGTCATGGTCTCCGGAGAATAATTGGTAACCCTGAGATTGTCCAAGCTTGGTTACAATCATCTGTCCATCTGTCTGACCTCCTCAGACAACTCGCTGGCTTTCTTTCTTTCTTTTCTCTCAGTGACACAAACCTGGAAAATCCTTTTCACTATTCAAACACGTTTAATGAGTGATTTATATATTGCAAGCACCTGCTAATCACCGTTACAATGATGGAGACTCAACTGCTTGGAACCTAATGATTTCTAACTACATCTAAAATAATAGTTTTGTGCCAATAATTTTGTCTGGCCCTTTTAAGGATTTCTGTGTGGAGTAAGCTAGGCCTCAGTAAATGTTTCTACTTTTGGCGTTTTATTCCATGACTAACAAAAGAAATACATTATGTGTATACCAAAATATTTTGTCATTTCAACAATTTTCTTGAAGAAATGGTGCATTTGTAGAAAAAACTGCAAGGATGGCAATATGTCTGACCACAACTGTATGTGCGTTGTTCTATACTGATCTTAAAATACATTAAACATTTTACAAGGACTACCGATTTATCTTTATGGAGACAGATGGTCAAAATAAGGACTTATATAGGCCTGGACCACAATGGTCATAAGAGTTATACACATATTTGAAATAGAATAGAATTATTTCCAAATACAATAATCATTTATTCATATTTCCTTATGTACTATATATTTCCTGTAGCATGAGTGCTGTAATTGTGACTGTATAATTTGAACTTATTTGACATTTTTAGTAATGTATTTTAAATAAATCTGCAAGACTTGACTGCAGACCATAGCTGTAATGCACATTAGTTCATACACAGTAATAGAAAGTTAAAATAGGGAAGTGAAAGTAGTTGATTCAACTGTATAACAGGAGTTAAATAGTTATTACAGCAAAACTGATATTATACAAGAAAATACTGACACACTCAGCATATCCAGGCTATGCAGCTGGACTCCTATCTAGCCCACATTCATCTTGCCAATACACTGCATGAAAGCTTAGCATTACTGTTGAACTAGCAGTGAATGGGACTGATTAGGTAAGACGTATACCTGCTGCGGATTAATGTAATTGTCAG
This sequence comes from Mixophyes fleayi, assembly GCF_038048845.1. Lineage (NCBI taxonomy): Eukaryota > Metazoa > Chordata > Amphibia > Anura > Limnodynastidae > Mixophyes > Mixophyes fleayi. The sequence goes on from NC_134402.1 coordinate 75,320,225, forward strand.
GAGTAATTACTAATTATTTCTAATTCAAGTCATTATATTTTTAAATAAGTACCTAAATGTTCCCCAATTGAATGGAGCAGTCTGTAGCACAGTTCTGTGTACATGGCTCATGTTTTCTTCTCGTAGTCCTGGGCAACAGACTGGAAGCAATATGGGGCTGTTACTGAGGCCTGTCTGCAAGATGGGTCACAGGGATGTCATGTGCCCCATTTCACCAACAAAAAGCACTTTGACACTGCTCGTGCTAGGATGTTATAATAGTTTGATGATATCATCGGATGTACAAACATGGCTGGAAGCAGGGGAGTGCCATTTGATGCTGAAGGAGACAGATCCTTCTTACAAACTACCATATATATTTGTACATTGTAAATGACAAAATAGTGTCAGTTCAATCATTATCAGGCCAACTAAGAAGGGAGAAGCCATTCAGACCACTAGTTCCTATATTTTGCTGCCCTCTTAACCTTCCGCCTGAGTTTGCCTCATTATAGGATAACCACTGGCTGAAAGATAAGAACAAATGCATTGCCCCTCCATTAGGGTGATTCCATCTCCAATGGCCAATTCTCATACTTCTCCAACCCATCATTCGGTTCCACTTGGTATACTGACATTGAATCATAAATATTTTTTTATTCAGTGCATATTTTCAACTTGCACAAGATGGTCAAAGTTTGATGTTATATGATTTTCCACAATATCAGACGTGGTGACTTTGCCAATACACAATTTATGTTAAGAATATGCATTATAAATATTTCTATTAATGCTGTATAATTGCAGGAACAAATAGAAGTGAACATTAATAATCCAATGCACTGCAGCCATGTAAATGAGTGATAATATGGGAGATATTCATTGTAATTATCATGTTTCCCCGAAAATGGGTTGACAGGTTCCCTATTCTGGTTTCAGGGCAGAATGTAATAAAGCTGCTCTTATTTCCAAAACTTCAGGATGGAATCGCAAAGATTATGGCTAAGGTAATGGTGGAAACCATAGATGAGTGGGGATTGCGGGACAACATCCAAGGGCTATGTTTTGATACCACAGCTTCTAACACTGGACTGAAAGGTGGAGTATGTGAGCTGCTGGAGTCTGAGATTGGCCGACCACGACTTAATTTGGCTTGTCGACATCACATCTCTGAAATAATGCTGGAAAAGGTCTTCAGTATCCATGATGTTTCTAAATCTCCGAACATGGAGCTTTTCATCCACTTCAGAGACTTTTGGCCTAGAATCGATCTAGCATCATTCAGCACAGCAACTGAAGATGAAAAGACATCAGCTGTGGTTGCTCCCTGGAAAGATGACATCAGTAAGTTTGCAGTTGCTCATTTGGAGAAATTCCAACCGAGAGATGATTACCGTGAGCTATTGGAACTCACCATATTTTTCTTGGGAGGCATTCCTCCACGTGGAGTACATTTCATATCTCCTAGAGCTATCCATCGGGCTCACTGGATGGCCTGGGCCATTTACTCAATCAAGATGTGGCTGTTCCACAACCAGTACAATCCACAGCAGCCAGGGTTCAGCGAGTTACAGAAGACTCGCGGGATATCGTACTGTGACAAAGTTTGGCATCATCTGCAGGAAGTTTGTCTGTTCATTACTGACATTTATGTGAGAAACTGGTTCCAGAGCTCATCACCAACTGCAGCTCCAAGGAATGACCTTGCCTTGTTACATGCACCAAACAAAGAATTTGCCAAAAAGGCATTTAATAACCATCAATGGTATCTTTCAGACATACTGGTTGTTTTCAATTTCTTTGCTGATGAGGTTTTAACAGAAAAAAACAACAAAAAAAACAAACAACTTAAGGCTGCTGCTATCAAGCACTCTGATGGATCTGACAATTCTCTGAAACGTATTCCACTAGTTCTTCAGATAGCAACAAAGGGTTTAATAACTTCGTCACAAGATCAACACTGAGTTTGTTCAAAATTCTTGGTCTGTCTGAGGAATTCTTGGAGTATGACCTGGCGGAATGGCGAAACCTTGAATCCTACCAAAACAGTCAGAATATCGCAGACACGGTGAAGTTAGTAAATGATCTTTCTGGGAGAGGTGACGCTAATCCAAGAATACAATGCTTCGATAACACGAAACGGGGAACAGAAGCAGTTCCTTTTGCAGGTCATGGAGGAGCATCGCAGTACGTTCTGCACGCCAACAAAAACTGTTGCCATCAAGAGACCATTATCAAAGTGACCAACGTAAACTTGGCGATTGTTTAAAATATTTGATAAAAAAACAAATGTTTAATATATTATTAAACAAAGTACAGTTCTGCATCATTGCAATGTAATCGTCCTATTATAAACTTTGGTTGAGTTGTGCAAGTTCTAAATATAATATGATTTCAAAATAAATATTACTGTCATGTTTTTTCACATAATGACACAAATTGGTGGGCTGGTGGTTGTCATTTTCAAACAAAGATTTTTTGGAATCACCCTACCCTCCATACTAAATGCTGCATCTACCCAACACAATAACTTGAATGCAAGTAGCTAATAACAAATGTACAGCATGCATCATTTTGACTGGATTAAAACAGTACATATGAAAGAAAAAAGAAAATCATAGCTTATGATGTTGGGGTAATTGATTATTCAAAGATTGTACAAGAAGCATGGACGGGAATTTAATTTGGTCACATAGCAGATAATTCATCTTGAGAAAGTGAAATGTTGCCCTAGAATAATGCATCAATTTCTACATTTCCATGGTCTTTTCAATTTAATACTGGTTTTATGAGCTGTGGAAGCTGATTGATTAAGTGAAATGGCTTCATGTGCTATTAACTGCTGCACAGTTCAGTACACAAAGCACAACGCATCATAGTTCCTTAAACAATGGTACACTCCTAGCAGACACAGTTCAGTGTTTTCCTGCCTGTCGCTTCCTCCAACAAAGCAAATCATTACAGACATGACTGTCTGAGATGGTGCTGCTAAATTCATACAACAGGTGTTTCCTCGCACTACATCAGACACAACAACATGGTCACACATTTATAAACGATTCTTTATAGTTATAGATTCCTAAGTGAACCATCTCGGAATGTTCACGCACCATTTCTCTCTCATACACTAACAACGTACTGAAATATAATATTAAAGAAAAAAATCAGTTTCTCTTTACGAGATATAGGGAGGAAAACTAAATAGCTATATACTGAACAAAATGTCATTATTACTGACACTAGCAGTGGTTTGGTATTTCGACAGAAACCCCGCTTGGGAAGCCTTATCAGCAAGGTACGGATGGTCACAGCACATCACTACATAATCACAGACACACAAATTGGATTCCTCTGCTGGAAAATGAGTCTTAGTCTGGATAAATGCTGGTAGTATAGATATGGGCTGCAAGAGACATGTATGACCTTTATGTTATAAGATATGATCCTTTCCTTATTTTCTTCAACAACTTACTGGAAATGTAACCAGCACCACCAGAGGCTCATTGAACTTGCAATTAATTAGAATAAAATAAATGGCCAGTCTTAGATAAAACATTGGGGATGATTTAGCTGCAGCACCAGACACTAGTCACAATACACGCTCACCATCCTTTAATGTACATATTTGCAAGTACTATCTTTGTCTGTTTTATTGTAAAGTGCTAATGCAAAATAAATTCCAATTGATATATTCTATTATATATTTTATTAACATATACACACACAGATCAGCCACACCATTAAAACCACTGACAAGTGGAGTGAAGGAATAAAAAATAAGTTAGAGGCCTTTGAAAACAGTGCAAGACAGAACATTTGCATTAAACAGACTTCTGAATCAATAGACACTGCTTCTCTACCGTTCTACCTTGAATTAGGTTTCCAAACTCAAAGATATTTTGCTGGATTATGCTCACAGAGCTCTATGTTCCATAGACAGCCTTGACCAGCCACCAAGTAACATAATAAACTGCATTATTATTCAGTCAATGAAAGAATTATGGCAGCTACATGCGTCAAGGTGTAGGATATATGAGGCAGCAGTGAATAGTTAGTTCTTGAAGTTGATGTGGCTGGAAAAGTAGGAAAAATGGTCAAGTGCAAGGATCTGAGGTCAGTGTTTCTCCAAAACGGCAGGTCTGTGGGGTGTTCCCGGTATGCAGTGGTTAGTACCTACCAAACGTGGTCCAAGGAAGGACAACCTGTGAACCAGCGACAGAGTCATAGGCGCCAAAGGTTCACTGATACGTGTTGGGAGTGAAGAATAGTCAGTTTGGTCTAATCACACAGAAGAGCTACTTTAGCATAAGTAGCTGAAAAATATATATCATAATATATAACATTTTACGCTCCATTATGCGTTTATACTTCTGGAGTCATTTGGAATAGTAATAGCCCGCTCTTAGGAGTGCCTATCACTAGAAACAGCCAAGTATCAACAATATAATGACAGGTGCGCAATAGGACTAAAAAAATAAAAAATAAAAATAACCAGCGTGAATAGTGGGGAGTCCGTATTAATTTACATAAAAGATTGATTTATTAAAAGATCAATTATCAGAAACCGTAATCAATACACAATATTAATAGTGATAAAAATTCTCGAATGGTTATGATTATAACAATATGTATGTCATTGTCCAAATATCCCGGGTCCCCTAAAAACCAGGTGAATCTTATATTAAGTGATGTGAGCTCTAAGTTCTTCAGAACCACAGGCTAAAGCAAACGCACACAATCAAATCTCATTTAAAGCTCTGTCAGAATGCATAAACCTGTGCTCCAAAGTGAATGGCCAGTTCACTTAATGGGTAAAGTATAAAGCAGTGATCTATGCGCGCTTCATAATGTCATCCCGATTCTGTTCAAACATCATACTGGACTCTCTCACAGAGGTGAAATGAATAGTCGTTTTAAGATCGTCATTTGGAGCTGTCTCAACCGATTAGGAGTAGTGGGTGTTAGGGGAAATCTCCCCTTCTAAATATCTACCCAGGCAGACGGATTGCTCATGATCAAAATCTCTCCACGATAATCTGGGTGTTAATCAACACATCTCTCAAATGATATGGCACAGTCTCTCTTTGCACATTTCTCAACAGTAGCAAAAAAAAAAAAAAACAGGATTCAAGGTTGACAGATGCCCGCGTCTTGGACCCAACCGCGAATATAAAGTTACCAATGCGTTTCGTCATTAGAAGTATGACTTTCTGGAATTCACCTGCTTTTTAGGGGACCCGGGATATTTGGATAATGACATACATATTGTTACAATCAAAACCACTTGAGAATTTTTATTATTACTATCGATGTTATTGAGTATTATTTACCATTTCTATCAACTGATGTTTTAATAAATTGATCTTTTATGTAAATTAATACGGACTCCGCACTATTCACGCTGGTTATTTTTATTTTCATTCGTTCAGTCCTATGGCGCACCTGTATTTATATTGTTGATATTTAATGCATCACAGCTTGCTGCATATGGGACTGCGCAGCGGCATACAAGCCAGAGTGCCCACGGTGACCCCTGTGCACTGCCAAAAGCGCCTACTATGGGCACGTGAGTGCCAGAACTGGACCATAGAGCAATGGAAGAAGGCGGATGCTTCTGATGAATCACAATTTCTTTTACATCATGTGGATGCCCAGGTGCATGTGTGTCGTTTACGTTGAGAAGAAGGTAAAAGTTGGGTCCAGGCATTCATGTGGATGTTACTTTGACATGTACCACCTACCTCAACATTGGTGCAGACCAAGTACACCCCTTCATGGCAACGGTATTCCCTGATGTCAGTGACCTCTTCCAGCAGGATAATGCCTCCTGCCACACTGCAAAAATTATTCAGGAATGGTTTGAAGAACATGACAAAGAGCTCAAGGCGTTGATTTGGCCTTTAAATTCCCCAAATTTCAATTTGAATGAGTGTCTGTGCGATGTGCTGGAAAAACAAGTCAGAGCCATGGAGGATCACCGAGCTACTTATCGGACTTAAAGAATCTGCTGTTAATCTATTGGTGCCAGATACCACAGGACACTTTCGGAGTCTTGTCATTCCATGCCTCCACGGGTCAGAGCTCTATTGGCGTCACCTATACAATATTAGGCAGGTGGTTTTAATGTTGTGGCTATTAAGAATCATAATGTTTGCTGTGTTTTTTTGTTTTGTTTTTTAAATAAAGCTTTGTTTGTGAGGTAGACTTACCTATGCATGGTGGACTTCTCAGACTGACACTGCGGGCAGTAGCTTGTACCCAGGTGCAGAGTAAATACAGACAAGAGCAAAAATCTCAAGATGTCAAGATGGGGGGATTTTTACACATATTTGTGAATGTTATTGACAGTCCTTTTGCCCATGATTTATTTTAGATTTACCGGTGCTTTAAAAAAAAAACCAAAAAAACAAATGAGCCACATTATGCTTTGGAGAGTCACATTTAAAACCTGTACAGTAAAAGAAATAGCTCCAATTACCCACAAGGCTTTCATTTGTTTTACACATTACGGGAATGAAATAGACTGATGAAAGGTTGCAGAATTAGAACGATACAATGAGCACAGGAATGACTCACACCGCTTTAAGGGGGCAGACAAGCCATTGGGATGTAGCCTCACAGGGCTGTCATGGTATATTAAATCCGTAAGCTACAAATAAAATGTCAGCTCTACACGGACACCGAGAAAAGTATATCTGAGTCAGCAAGCAGAAGGCTGCTCCTCTAATTCAATTACGCTTGTCCATGGAAGGCTCTCGTGCTGCAGCTCAAAAGATTGGGAAAACAAACTATACAATAAGTCTTTTAAATAAACATGGGAGTGTTTCTCCTTTCAAATGTTATCAGTCATGCTGCCTTATTAACTTATATATATCAACCAAGGAACAAGCCTAAATCCAGCTCACATTGCGAGAGATCAGAGGCTGGGATACCCATTAGACACTTCCCACGTGACTGTTCACCATGACAGGGCTGCTAGTTATGGCATAGGTTATTACTCTTGGAGATATCACATAGGTTATTACTCTTGGAGATATCACATAGGTTGCAAATAGAGATAAGCGACGTTACAGTGACATTTAGTATAAATCTAATTTTGTGGCAGAACAGGCCAATACATAAAGGTTCAGAGTCTTGGCGATACCATCTCTGACTTCACCATTTCTCTGAATGACATACCGCACTGTATTTGTTGCGCTAAATTTAAACTAAACATTATACAGGAAAAAGGTGGTCAGCACAGATAAACGAACACGAGATGAATACTGAAAGAAAGATTGCTGCCCCTGAACAAATATGAAATATATTAATATTAGTCTAGAGCAGCGATGGGCAACCGGATACACTTCAGGGGTCCCGTGGACACCTCTCTAACCTTCAAAAGGGCCAAACATTACTCTTAATCTCAGCAACAAGTTAAAACAATACATTTAATCAAAGAAAGACATCAGTAATAACATACCAGTAGACATATTAAACAAGTGTTACAAACAAATGTGACACTAAAGCAGTAAGGGCCACATGCAGTGGCGCACGCAGGGGGAGTTTCTGGGTCTCCAGAAAACCCCCCGCTAAAAAAGTGCCCTATATAGCGGCACTGTACTATACAGCAGCCGCTGCGCTGTCAAAGAAGCGTCCGCGACGGTTCTGCTTCTATGACAGCGCCGCGGCTGCTGTATAGTACAGTACTGCCTAAACTTAGCTGCGGAAGCCCTCTCGCTTTTTTTTTCCGGTGGAGGGGAAACCCCCCTTAAAAATACTCTGTGCGCCCCTGACATGCTGCATAAGTATGCTGGTACAGAATAAGCTAGGTTATTGGCCGTGGATCCTTTACTTTGTGCAGTGTGATCACTAATGATAATAAACATGCTGCATTTTAATTTTTAAAAGGGCGTTTTACAGCAAACACAGTTACCTTTTATTATAAAAGATTTTGCTTATTTTCCTTGCCCTGGGATGAGACACAGAGTAGCTTTCTGTATACCTATCAGCGGGCACAGCTGTAAACCTATCAGCGGGCACAGCTGTAAACCTATCAGCGGGCACAGCTGTAAACCTATCAGCGGGCACAGCTGTAAACCTATCAGCGGGCACAGCTGTAAACCTATCAGCGGGCACAGCTGTAAACCTATCAGCGGGCACAGCGAAACTGTGTCATACCCCTTGGCAATAACAAACAGCAACAATGAACTGTGGATTTAATCCACTTTTTGTAGCTAGCTCCAAACAGTTTAAAGGCCTCGGAGGATATATTTTGAGAGTCTAAATGACTTAATAAGCAGTGTTTACTAGTAATAACTTTGGTTGATAAGGAACACACAGTATTTATTATGTATTATAGTGTATCAACCAAATGCATTAGCTGTAGAGATACTTTGCATATTTTAGTTAAATTGCACAGTTTTGTATTTTCTAGCCAGAGTTAGTTTTTATTTATTTGGATTTTATGTTTTAGTGTTATGAAAAAATATTTTTCCCTTTTTAAGAACAACTCTACTGAGTACATGAAGTAGGATGAACTAGGATAAAGTTCAATGACAAAATTGTTTTACGTTGTAGAGAACTCCACAAACAATTAGTCAGTCTGCCAAACTCCAAATACTCCTAATACGTGCTAATAACTCTGGGTCATTTCATGTCAAGTGAACAAAAAAATCACAATCCTCCCAGAACTTTATTACATTTGGCAAACATGAGCCACTTGTACAGATAAAGATCTTGATATGCAGCAAAGACAGGGCAAACTTCAGAGAGCAGAAAGAAGTCAGAAACAGTGCTCCAGTTAAACTTGACCAAAGACTATATTACCTATGCTTTTATAACCAGAGATTATGGGTCAAATTCTGTCACTGTTTCAAAATTGGTGAAAAGATAATTAAATTCCACCCACAAAGATCCTCCGTCTCCCCCAGTAAAAAACTGTGGTGGTGCCATGTTGGATTATAACAACTGTCCGATCAGCTGTTCGAACATTAATGTAACGGCAGCCATGGCAGTGAAAATGAGGGGGTAGTGATCTCCAAAATAATTGGACCCTCATAGCTTTGATAATTGGGGAGAGAGAGAGAGAGGAGACGCTGAGGGATACAGTTGTGTGCAACAAATTCATATCTGGTCCAGGATGGCGTGTGACCGATGACCCAGAGGAGTTCTACGTTCTGACAGCAAAGTGGTGTTGGATGCGGCAAGGAACACAAACACTAACTGATTGGATAACACTGTCTGGGTGGATAGAACCTAACTTCCTACTGCTTGACTCTGATGGGAGGGCAAGAATATGGCAAAGAGATCATTCCTCCTGCGTGTCATCAATGCAGGCTGGTGATGGCGGCATAGTGTGTGACATTGGGCACCCTTGATCAGAGTAGAATACCACCACAGGGTATCTGAATATCTGTAAATTAGGAACATCCCTTCATGAATGCAAATTTATTGATTTCAGTAAGAATAAATCATTACGTCACAAGGCTAGTTCCAGGAACATGACACATGCATTGGAACAAGCTATATTTAAAGAGATCCACTGTAACACATATGTAACAACTACAGGACACACTGGGGTTGACATGAGCAATCATCCCCCTAAACTGCGGGTCTGAAAAAGTGGAGATGTTGCCTATAGCAACCAATCAGATTCTAGCTGTCATTTATTTAGTGCATTCTACAAAATGACAGCTAGAATATGATTGGTTGCCATAGGCAACATCTCCACTTTTTCAATCCCGCAGTTTAGTAACTATACCCCCAGGTCACTGAGTCCATGACCTGATCAATTCAGTTTCATTAGGCAAACAGGGGAGCAACTGGTACCTAATAAAATAACCTCTCAAATTGCTGCCAAATATCTTTTTGCTCATCACGAATACAATATTATAACAAAGTCACTCAAAAAAGTAAATAGTAGTAGCATTAGTGTACAAGGAGATCTGAACTACAGGTAAAGGTTTCAGAGTTTAAATTCATTGAGTGCTTCCCTTGTGTATATGGCTCAGCGTCAGGAAGATGTCACATACGTACATTTACTTCTTTATAACTGCACTCCCTAATGTTTTACTGCAGAGGACAGGAAAGAGTGTGTTCTGCCATATACTCGGAGAGGAATAACATACATGCATTGAATGTGTGGATACAAATGTGGAGGCAGTGCTGTAATTTCATAATAAATAAATATCACTCTTTAGTGAGCGGACACATTTTTCTTAATGCTACCCTAACCCAGCTCACACAGCAGCAAGGACACAGGGGGTAGAACCAGTACACACTTGAGCTAAACCAGCAAACAGAAACACCACTTCAATCAAGAGCTATAGATCGGAGCTTCCCACATACTTTATGCTGCAGATATGACGCCACAACCCAAACACTCCAATCCATTAAACCTGGCTTATGCTGGTCATTACCGAAAAGGATTTCTAATTCTGTGTGTGTCATAATGAAACGTCGGTAACTTTCACAACCCAATCCAAAATAAAGACTACAATCAATTTAAAAACACATAAGTGGGTGGGAGCTTAAAGTGGTCGCACCACTCAGGTTTTAAATACAAATAAATGCACAATTTTAGAACATTTGGCCTGGTCTATAAATGAATTATAAAACATGACTATTTTAGTTAAATTTACTATTGAGAAATAGATGTTTGTATTTAGGACATTCAAACTAAAAGTCAAATTGCAGAATAATCCTTAAACCTGGGAATCAGTACTACATGCCAGTTCACAGTAAATTTAGCCCATGCTGTGCATGTGTGCTGTTCCTTCTTCTAAAAAGTAAGCTCTTGTAAGAAGGAGTGGGCTCTGATCTGAAAGAGTGTGCTTAAGAGTTTCATCAAAGAGAATACCTATAAATTATTTTCTAGATGGTACATGGTACCTACTGGTCTCTGTGCAGTTTTCCCAATGTCGTTTGATTGCTGCTGGAGAAATTGTGGATTGGAGGGCACCCTGTCCCAAATATAGCAGTCTTGTGCTACAACTAAAGGTTACTGTAGAGAAGAACATAACTACACTGTAACTGGCCACCATCTCCGTCTTATTTGACTATTACTCTCCTTCCAAGAGCCCTCCCAGAAAAGTTTGATTTTCCATTTCTTGAATGTGGCTAATTACAACTTAGTGGCGTATTGCAAGAACCCCGAGCCTCCCTCTAGCACTGGACTACTTAACACAATCTTAAAAACGTTCAAACTTCATGAGTGCCCCAATAAGTTTGATAGCATCTGTTCTCTCAGACTGACCACTATAATGCCCCCCAACAAAATTAAATGATCTGACCCCCTACAATACAGGAGTCTCCGACAAATACAACTCTGTTCTTTGTTCCTCCTTCCCCCACATTCCATAAGTAACAGGTTCCTTCTATCCCTCCACTCGTCCTCGGCTGTAATACAGGCTTTTCCTTCACGCAATCGGCCTCCTATCTCTCCAAACCTCTAGCTATCCTAGATACCACGTTTGGTCCTCTGTGATATTAACTTGCTTAATTCCAAAATAATGACTGGCTGAATTGTTCTAATAATACTTTCACTCACAATGTACCTGCACCACCCCACCAATTTTTCGTTTTCTGTTACCCACGCTTACTGTACTTGAAAAAAAAAATCAATATATTGGGTTTAAAAAATTTATAAATAAAAAAAAAGTTTCGATTTTAGAAGAAAATATTTCTTGTGCTTGCATTGTTAGGGGACTCAGATGTAACCTTTTCAATTTTCTCATAGACACGCACTGTCACACACCACAATGATGAACAGTGATACAAATATACTATGTAGTATAGTCCTTTTGAGTGCATTCTCTGCTCTGCTTTCCTGTCAGTGGTTAATAGAACTATATGGTACCACCTACACTGCAGGACAATCTGGTAAAGCAAAACAGTTTGTAGGGAGGTCGCGTAACTGGTCAAACCTTCAATATAAGTTTGCTTTTTGTTTACTAACATTTATGTTCAGTATTTTTTTTTTCCCTCAAACCCACTGTCCAATTTGGACTATTCTACACATGTGCACAACAGACTTTATAAAAAACGTTTCAAGTAACCGACATATTTAATTGCATACCATGACATTATTATCCCCACATACAGTGTACAGTAGACTATTTGTTACACAACTTCTTTATTGAGAGAACATTCCATGTATTCACCAACAACCCACGTTCACAGTCAGACAGCTCTGTCTGATATATTGTGTTGGAAATATAAACTAAATCAACATTGGTAAATGCATAATCTAGTGACCTCAGTGGTCTGAAGTACATAGACTACTCAAGAATATAAAGCCATTAAATCACTCCATAATTGTCTGTTAAATTACAATGTAATTTGAGTCAGAGGTCAAAGGGTAATCAATCATGAGCACTGGTCTCTTGGGTGAGCTGTCAATAATAAACTCTTTCAATACCAATGGCTTTATAATCCTTGGCAGCAACAAATCGGTTTATAGACCTTGGCAGTAACAAATCGGTATATATTTATTTTCTTCTTTGCACAATATTTTATGCCACCTCAAATTATTTTCCAGACTCCTCATTGCTACAGTGATACATGTCTGTGCATACTGAGCTATTACGAACTTGCTAGAAAGTGCCTGCAGGCTGTGGTATAGAAGCAATCAGAACCAATTATATTCTTCAGGATAAATAAAAAACATGGTCAGGGAAGGAATAACGGAAGATGAAGTCAAGCTTACCTTCCTTCAGAGCTTTATCCATGCTGTGACATATAACCACTCTCCTAAGCTGGACTGGCTCATGCAGATTCACCGAATGCAAGACCTGAAACACAATTATTACATTGTCTGATTATAGGGCATATCTTAGGTTCTACTTCTGATGTTAGAGTGGAGCAGTCACCTATACATAGTGGTGGCCGCCATGTTGTCACCTGAACCACTATCCAGCCTATCAATATGCAAGGAATTAGTGGTATCATTGAGGCATGGAGAACAAAGTGCCTCCCATCTCAGTGAGTTCATAGCGAACAGGCTCCATTCACAATGAATATAAGTTTACCACATAAAAATGGCGTTCTCCACCTGTGTGCAGGTAACGGGTCCACTAAGATTCTAGTGCAGGATATAACATGACATACAAGTAGATTTAGTTACTGTATCCTCCACGCTTTATAAACCCACAGAAGATTCCAGGTTTCATTCATCTATAAATCTATATCACAATGTTACATTAAATAAACTCCAAGCACTACGCAGCCACAAGGAAGACGACAGAAGGCAGTGGCACAGCATTATGGGTAGCAGAGGCACTGAGGCCTTATGTTCTCATGGAAGTACCAGCACTGTGTTAGTATTCCAGACTAGAACGTCTACAATACCTATTACACACGATGCACTTATGCTTCTGAATGTGTGGTGGCCTCTGATTCAGATTCTGCATAGGGGAAAGGAGCCTTTATAGCTGCTACCCCACTGACAGGGCTGACTCCTGTTTCCAATAACGAGAGGAGAGAGAATTTACCTGTACTCAGCCTAAGCTGTAGTTTTGAGAACGTCCGCTATACAGCAATAGGAATAAATTAACATAGAAAGGAAACAGGCAATATTTTAGTGTAAAACATGACCACAGATAGAGGGGAGTTAAAGTGTATATATGTGTATATATATATATATATATATATATATATATATATATATATATATATATATATATATATATATATATATTTTCTCTCTTCATTTGTCCAAACCAGTTGCCATAATGTGCTCAGGATATTTAGGGTTACCTCTCACTAAGCTGTACGCGGGATATAGGATTCAAGCAAAAATATAACTGATGTTTTCTGGCTAAATTTACCTTTATATGTAAGGTTAGGATAACAGTTTTGCTTTAATGAATATACTAATGAAATAAAACACATTTATGCTTGTAACAATGGCCAAATCAGCAAACTGCCCAGTATCGCTGCATGTGCAGTCCACAAATGAGCATGATGCTAAAAGGGATCCAATCAAAACGGATAATCTCAGTATTAGGTATGCCCTAGTATGGATAAGCCCGTTACCTACATGTGTAAGCGCCCAGCGTAGAGCAACATTGGAAAGTGATCACTGCTACAGGATTAGCCCAGGTTTCATTTTTGAAAAAATATTCTTATAAACAGAACACACACTTCACTAATCTTTTTACAACGCAAAAAATGTAACCCAGATAGGAGTACCATCAATTGCAGTTTAAATGGCCACCTGAGATATAAGCACATATAAAGAGAAAATAAACTGGTGTCGCCTCCAGGAAATGAAGGTAGTAGCTCATATAGGAAGAAAGAGATGTGGGTGACTTTGCATACAAATAGTAAATATTAATGGACCAGCATGAGACAAGACGCCACAGGCTCCTATACTCAATCTACCGAGAGACTTCCACTAACAACTGCTCACTATAAGCGATACATCAACTCTGTCAGTCCCTGCATGAAAATGATTAGTTCAGTACTCAATCACAAGCTCTACACATTTGTGCTTAAGTCAATGTCTCGCTCTCTATAGTCCTATTTATCCTGGATATAGTCACAAAGCGTTCTTTCATGCACATACTGTCGGCCCCTTTCATCTAGCATATGATTTTAGCAGCAAATAGCACAGAGATTATAAATTATACACTTATAGACAGAAATACTGGGGAGTATTCAGAAAGACAGACATTCATCACACAACGCCTCTGGATATCAGCCTAAAATCTACACAGAGTACTCACAAAATAATACTTCAAAGCCAGAAACTGTTCAAGTAACCTATGTTCGGGTAAAATATATAGACAATGCATACAACACATAATAGTATAAAATAATTTGTAGCACTGTGAAGATAAAAAGAATAGTCAGACTAATGGTCTCCACAAGCAGTGGTGTAGCTAAAAAGATCCTTGGAACTCTATGTCCTACAATTAATCTTATCTCAGCAACAGAATACTAGATTTATCACACCTTCTGAAAAGGAAAAGTATAGGTATTGCTGATTTCAACCAATCAGATTCTAGATATAATTTGCTAGAACGCACTAGACATATGCTAGCTAGAAACGGGTTGGTTGCTATGGGCAACAATTTCACTTTTACTTTTGGGTTTGATAAATCTAACCCTAAGTTGCAATAAACACAGAGGGCCTGAGTCATTAAGGCAAAAAAGGAGTAAATGTTCTCTGGGACAAACCATGTTACAACTTAAGGGGTGCAAATTAGTTTATTATTTTGCACATAAGTTAAATACTGGCTGTTTTTTTATCTAGCACACAAATACTTGTTAGCTTTATTATTACACTGAAATTTAAAGTTGATCTAGGACATGTCCTACCCCAACTATAAATCTGTCCCAACATTTTAAATTTACCTCCCCTCCAATGCAACATGGTTTTGCCCAAGTGCAAATGTTACTCCTTTTTTATGCTTTGCTCTCCTTAATGACTCAGGCCCAGAGAGTGTCATTTCTTAAGTTCTCCTAGGTGGATGCTGCCAAAATATTCCTAAAATTCTATCATAACTGATTCACAAAGCAAAAAGCCAATATGAAAAAAAAATAATGGTGCTTCCACCAGAACAGGTGAAATCCCTGAAATGTCAAATCACTAATAGATATTCAACCGTTATCACAACAGGGGAAGTGTTCCATCAATCCAAACATGTCCCAATGTCCATTTCCTTATTAAGGTATTCACTTTTTCTAGATATTAAAGTTTTTTTGTTAGGATTCCTTCATATATCCATCTCCAAATCTTTGATGAACATGAATACAAAAAATATAAACTTCAGAATTTCAAATTAAATATACTATTTTCCCTTCATTAGTAAAGTGATATTCTTATGTCTTTCATGCACATGCATAAGTGAAAGGTGTGATACCCTCGTGAAAATATTTTCTAGAGGCACAGTTTACACGTTCAAATCTGAGTCATGTTGGCTATATTCCAGAAGACAGTCAGTGCTTCAGAAAATATACAAAGTAAAACAATGTAGTATCATGAATACCAGTGTATATAAAATTACACTCACATGTACACACTAACGTTCACTTATCTTCTAAATCTCCACTGATATTTTCTAGAAGTTATTCCTTTCTGTAAATTTCCACATTCCGTCATTGAAAAGACAGAAAGGAGAGAAAAGGCTTCTCTAGCGTTTTACTTTAATATAACAAAGTGTTAATAAATAAACACAATACTGTACTCAAAGCACCCGCAATATCTCAAATTTAATATCATATAATTTATCCTGCTTAACATCAAGTTATCTGCATGTCAAGTCACACTGAAGAATGATGATAAATTCCCGGGATGAGTCTTCCAGATGACCGGACACCAAGAAACACAATTCCACCAATGCCTTTCAAACTAAAGGTATGTCAAAACCGGTCATCTTTCAACTGCACTAATATGCTCCAGTGAAGCTGAAAGAGGTTTAGATGTTTGGCATAGGCACTGAACAGAGACATCTTGACAATTTTGGTCACCTACGTGGCCACACTGGACACTCTTCAACGAGTGGGAGGGTGAGTGCTCCAGTATTAGTTCTTACGTCCTTATTACTATGATCCTTACATATGGTGGAGTGCTTTAACCCAATACTTTCCTATATGTGTACTTCATGCTCTAATACCCCATTCATACTGCACCAAAATCCCGGGTTTTTGCCGGGGGGGGGGGAGGTCAAACGACCCAGGTCTTGGTGCAGTATGAATGGTACAAGTCAAAAATCTCGGGTCTTCAACCCGGGATTTATCGAGGGGTAATTCCCGGGTCGCCTGCACTATGAATGGTGCAACCCGGGTTTTTCAACCCGGGTTGCACAGAAAACAAGCTGATTGGCTGTCTGCCTGTCTCTGGAGGATGATGTCATCGGTGGGAGCCCATGGAAGAAAAAAAAAAACCAGTCACCTTTCAATGACATCACCATTTTTCAGCCAATGAAAACTGCTCTGGTGATGACTCCCACAAATTGCCAGGGCACAGACTTGTGCAGTATGAATGGGGTGAACCCGGGAAATTCCCGGGTACGAGGTGCAGTATGAATGGTGTTTCTGAGCCGGGACGCTCCGAGCCCCGGCAAAAACCCGGCTTGAAAAACCCGGGATATTGCCGGGGCGGCAGTATGAAAGCGGTTACACATGAGGGATGGTGAAATGTTGGAAGAAAGAGAGAGCTCTATTGTTTCCATTTATTTATCTTAATGTGCAGCAGTAGCAACTTGCACAGAGCTGAAGCAGCCGCAGCAGAGAACCGCGGCTCCTAAGAGGCTTATCTGCGCTTTCCTCCTCCTCTACATAAGTAGTAAGATGCTTGCAATGGGTCTATGCTAGCCTACCCCTTCCTAACCCATTCTGACTTTCTAAGTTTACACACAGACTTACATGTACGCCATAAAGCAGTATGGAGAAGTGCAGTTTTCACTTCAGATTTGGACTTGTGTACAACTCTACATGAGCCCCTAATTGTCCACCGTCTCCTGTAATTGTCCTCTTCATCCTTTGTCACTTACTCAGGACATTTACTCAAGTCCTTATTAACACACAAGTCACAACTAACCACAAAAAAAATACACTAAACCAGTGGATTCCAAACTTTTCAGATCAGGCCACCTTTAGGGTCTCCAAAAAGGCACCCCTTAGCCAAAATAATTACCAAGTAGTCCCCCACCTTGCTTACCAATGGCCCTGGCCGAAGCACCCCTGTGAGATCTCCAAAGCGCCCCATGGAGCCTAGGTGCACAGTTTGGGAACTACTGCACTAAACAATACTAACCTTGAGCTCATCTTAAGTGTCCTTGTCCAGTGCTCACCTCTATTACAACCTACCTGTTAATTCTAAACTTTAATTCTAAGAATCTAAACTTCAGAAATGTCTTTCCTGTAAAGACCAATCGTTACATCAACCCTCATGGTCTTTTGCGTTCAACTAAGACAGCCCTAAGCAGAGTCACTAAGGACAATCACATCTAGTTCACTTCTATTCTAAACTTCTGTATTTTCTCTGCAGCTTTTAGCACCATGATTGACCACTCTCTTCTTACTCTGGGCATTCAAGACAATCTGACCACTAGTTTTTTTTGTCACACTTCATCTATTCCCATCAGTGTGTGTGTTCTACTGTGTGCTTTATCCTTCTTCTGTAGTCTTTTTAGTAGATCTCATCCTTCGATTTGCCTTCAGCTATATGTGTGCTTATCACAGTAACCTACCTTCAAACCCAAACATTAATGGGGCATGGGTGCTTAAAAATTTCCAGTGTGAAACTGAACAGCTAGATATATGTCAATGCCAGGACTCTCAGAGTACAATAAATGGTGGGAATCCCAGAGCAGGGAGACCCAAAAATGTACTATAATAGGGAGCAGAAATTCAAATAGAAGTGGGTAACCCCTATTAGAAAAGTGAAAGGCTACAGACAACACTTTCATCTATTTTTTTGCAGCGCAGCATAAGTAGTAATAAGCTCTTCTGGTGGAAAGCTGCAGCTACACTGATAACAGCTGCGGCTCTAGCTAAAATATGAAAAGGTAAGAATTGAGCCATTTGTGTAAAATAGTACCCACACAGCTATTACTTCATGAAGGGAAGCATGCAGAAGTTACATACACAGTTGTTTTTAGACAACCGACCAGTAAAATATCCTGGGAGAGATACAATTCCTCACGTTGTTCTTACAATTACCGTTACTATAGTGATTACTGCGCATTATTACCGTTACTACGGTAATTTCAACGCTGATTGTTGCTTGCAGCTCCCTGAGTCGCAAGCAAAAATCTGTTAAAATTACCGTAGTAACTGTAATAATGCCGTCCCGCATTGTTCTAAAGAACAACGCGGGAAATTGAATCTACCCCTCTGTGTTGCCTATATTTAACCAAAGTCTTATGCACTGTAAACACAACTGAAACTACTATGTCACAATGCCAATCATATTACTAATTATAACAAAGTGTGGCCAGAATGTAAAATGATTTCCATACATTATTTGTAACATAACATTTTATAGAAAGATGTACAGATGTTGAGGATTATAAAAAATAAGCTTAGAAGACAATGACGCCCAATTGCTTGATTATAAATCACATAAGTGGAAAATTATTTTCATACCAAAAAATGGAACAGTAGTACAAGAACTAATAAGCAGTGGTTATGTCTCCGCACGTTAACAACAATAATAAGAATTCCTGCCATGCTGATCGCAGCCACGAGGGATGATAATAAAACAGACTAAAGAACATCGCTGACTGAGCAGATTCATTAGACACCACAATTATTTAGCACATTGATGAGCAACTTCTCTCAGCTTCAAGTCATATCTGAGGCTGCAACACTTATGTGCTAAATGCAGGCTCCACAAACAGGAAGAGCAGCTTAAAGGGGCTATAAGCAGCACACAGGAATGGCCAGCTTGGCAGAGTATTCACTACGCAAACTGCAGCAGATCATTGCAATTGCTACAGACATTTGAAGGGTATGTGAACTTTTATATTTATATTTGAGTTATTCTTAGCTCTCGTAAACAAGACATCTTTTGTTATAGCAATGAAGGTTTTTTTAGTTATCCTTTCAGTGGCGCACGCAGGGGGGGTTTCTGAGTCTCTAGGAACCCCCCCCCTGCGCTAACTAAGTGGCCACTGTCCTATACAGCAGCCGCGGCGCTGTCAAAGAAGCGTCCGCGGCAGTGCTGTATTGTATACAGCACCGCCGCAGAAGCTTCTTAGACATCGCCGCGGCTGCTGTATAGGACAGCGCTGGCGAAACGAAATTTATTTTTTGGGTCGGCGGGAGACCTCCCCCCCCCCGACAATCCTCCGTGCGCCCCTGCCTTTTCCCATCACACCTAGAGCTCCGAAATCTCATCCTAGAGATATTTCACATTTGGTAATATAAAGTATTTAAACAATATTTGCAGCTTCTCTTCTTCATCCCGGTCTTTCTCCATCAAATGTACCGTCAGATATTACTGTGGTCACAAGAAACTCAACACAAGCTCTGTACCTGATTCAATGTAAGATCCCCCTCATGCAGTTCTCTCTCCTGCACTAAACCTCAGGGGGACCTAAGGGTTAGTACAGGAGAGAAGAACTGTTTTGAGCAGAAAGAGAGTTTTTTCATAAGGAAGATGCCTTTGCAGGGAGGACAAGGGCCCTGAGTGCAGAACCATCTGGACATCACACTTTTCAGGGTTTTGTGGCAGAACGGATACATTTGTGCAGATGTTGGGTGATACAAACATGCAATCTGTTACACACACACACACACACACAGAAAGTTTCTTAAGGAGACAAAGTTTGAGAAGTGGATGGTAGACAGCGGGAGCCAGCGAGTGTGGACTTGTCCATGGGCAGTAGTTAGGCAGCAGCTAGAAGAGGAGCGTCAATGGTGGTTAATGGATATAGATTGGGAAGGAGTTCATTAATGCAGACACACAGAAGGATAAGCCAATCCCTACTTCAGATCTTGTGAAAGGTCTTTCATACCTCTGTTTTAAAGGCCCCACTTGAAACAGTAGATAAACAATAAATTGGGATGCGAGTACATGTATATTGATCACTCTGCTCCCACTACAGAGGTTTCATATAAAGTGGTGAGTAAACAAGAAAGGAGCCCCACAAGGAGGATGATGAGGAGGATAGGAGACATCTTAGGCTAATTCCAAGAACTTTGGAAATTGGCTCCAGGTGTTTTCTAGCATGGCTAGCAGAGTAGTGAAGAAAAGGTCAGTACATTGTTCCGCTCATTATTTATCTTATTATTAATATTATTAGTTAGTTTGGTAACAGAACTTATGGTAACAGCCTGGCTTCTCTACAAGAACAGTTTCAACAATGTATAAGGTTAGTGCATCGGGATCATTAAAGAAACCCTCATTATACTAATGTCTGGTGGCTAGGGCTCTGGCTCATCAAGATTGCAAAAAGAGGAGTCTGGTGGTCTTCTTACAACTTGAGGGAACCACCTGCAGGTTCTGTCAGTACTGTACTGGATGTGGGGGCAGCTGGTTCATCAACAAAGGGTAGGGAGAGGAAAACTAGTGAACACAAAACTGTAAATAGGGGAACAATCAGAGGTTATCAACCCCATGTCTCAATAAATATCCAGACAGGAAGAAGGCCAAGTTTCTGCAGACTGGTTTCCAGATGGATTTTTATAGTCCCATCATAATCAAGTGGTGGTCGCATTGCAAGCAGTAATGTATATAGTGAGCCAGGGTTCATTCCAAAGTTATAGATAAAAAACTGAAAAGATGTGGCCTTGGGAAGGATGGCAGGTCCCCATTGCAAACTTGAGAGAATTAACACTGGGAAGAATAAAGGGAGAGGAAATTTCGGCTAATCCATCATTGGTTATACCTTAGGAATGAAGAGATTGACAACAAACTTTTATGTTTGTGCTATATCATATAACAACTAAAGCCACTGAGGAAGGAACGTCCAATGGTGAAATGCATTACTGAGGAGCACCACACGGCTGACAACTATAGCTACAGTATCTGCATTCTCTTGTTACTTTTTACCCTGCTTTCTATTTCATTAAACTTGATCTTTAACATATATGTACACTGTATATTATGTTGTGACAAGCATATGAAAAATATATTATTTGTTGTTATATTCCGTTGTTTTTTATTTATTGTTTTTTTCTTAATTTTTTATTTTTAGCATTTGTTAATATTATTTAACATTTTATTTTTCCATTGTTGACTTTTGCCCTACATTGTTTGCTATCTAAATTATTTTTTACCACATTCATTTTCACTTTTTGTCTTCCATTGAATTTTCTTTACCCATATACTTACTCCTTGTCTGTACACCCTAACTGTCCTATCATCCTTTATGTTCAACACCATTCTCTTAAATATCCTCTATCATTCCATCTCCTTTTGTCAATGCATCATCCACCCCACCGCGCTATCGCCAACAACCATAAAACCTTTCTACCACTTTCCTCACTAGTCCAACCCCCATCCCAGATTACTCCCCCAGCCCTGTCTCCCCCCACTATGCTGCTCACTTCCCGATCACTTTCTTCCATTTTCCCAAGTTTACTTTTATTGTTTAATTACCACCAAGCGTTATTCAGCTCTCTCATATGTTCTTCTGTAAATCCTTGTAGCTAACACCATCCGTCTACCATCCCATTCCTCACCCTTACACCCACCTATGGCGCCCTGCTCCTGTGACACCACCACGAACATCCATACCTGGTACTGTTCATCAGAAACAATTTTTTTCTACTTTTACCAGGTGAAAGATAGTGTGTCTATACACAGGTAGTATCACACGAGCCAATCACATTACTGTACATCATGTAACAAGGCAGTGCAGCTAGTGAGGGAGGGAGGGAGGCAGGAGAACAGATGGAGAAGACAGAAGAATACAGCCTTATGTCTGCTTCTGGTTCATTCAGAGAGTTTGCATCTTATGGGGTGAGTACTACATGGGCAGAGGTCTCCTTATGTAATATTCTCCATCTTATGTGCTTACTATCAAATCATCCAGCAATGAAAAGGATCATGGGGGAGGGGTTCGGTAGGAGGGGGGGGGGGCAGTCATCCATTATTTGGATGATTTAGTTTGTGTGGGTCTCACTATTTCTTGGCTATGTGTTACTTTGTTTTTGTGGGCCCCTCTTTGCACAGACTCTGCAGATGCTGCAGAGAATGATTAATATCAGAACAGGCTGCCTGTGTACTAGCAAAAATGAAAAAAATGCTTTAATTACTTTCCCAGGAGGTCTAGTGGACCATGATGTCCAGTGGTGGTTGGACAACCTTACCTGCCCATGAACGGGAGAAGGCAGCACTGCGGATCCCACAGTAGCTTCACGCAGGGTTGTCTTCTCCAATGAGTGTATGAGACAACGGTCTGGGCGGCTACAACCAACTTCCCATGTAAAGATCAGAGGGCAGCAGCACCGTAGCCCCTTCTGGAAGTGCTGAAAGGATTCTAATGAATCTTGATAGTGTGTTATACATGGGAACAAGGTACCACAGTGAAGCTCACAGCACAACTGTAGCACTGCTGCTCTAAGACCTGGGTTCTACCCTCCTAGAGCCTTACTAGATTTGGAGAAGGCACCAGGAACTGGGAGCAAAGTCCTAGAAGTAGTTTGGGTATGAGATTAAAACATTAAAGCTCCCAATCAAGACATTGTGGAGACAGGGAGGACAGGGGGATGAAGCTTATGACATAAAAGTGCTTATTTATCAGACTTAACCTTGACACACCTCTCTTTCTCAGCTCCCTGTATTTTCCAGGTCTGGAGATTGATTGCAGCTAATTTGAGGCTGCCAACATCAATTACATTTTAGACTGACCAGGCTGTTACACTGGGGAATAAAAGGAAGTGACGTGCTGTGAAAGTATCTTCTGAATGGTGGGCATTCTGTGGATAATGTATCCTGGCTGGAGATCACATTTGAAACATCTAATAAAGATTCCTTGTGGTCATAGTTAACACCCAACTGCTTTTGCACAATAATACCCACCAGGGATGCCTCTTACTAGCAAAAGGTTTTAAAAACTTCAGTAAACACAAATAAACAGTCGCCCCCTCCCCTAGCAACCCTTCCCCAATCAAGCTCATCTTCCCTTTATAAAGGAGGCACCTCTTTCCAGCAAACATTGTGTCATTTGTAATCAAATCCTTCCAGATAACCTCAAAAAAATTATAATATATCTACATACATACACATATATATATATATATATATATATATATATATATATATATATATATATATATATATATATATAAATAAATATAATCAACAGCAAAACAAAAGTTTGGCCTTTGTGAGGCAACTTAAAAGGGTAGTTTGACTAAGGTCATGATTTGTGTTAGGTCTCCAAACTTACAAATTCATGTTTGTTGCAATTCTATTCTTTTGGATATGTGACCAGCGAACCATGAATATTTGGGGTTACTTGCTTGCAAACATTTTTGAGGAAAATGATCTATTAAGAAACTTAAACAAATACTAAAATAATTATTTCATTACCAGGGCAGGGACTGAATTCTAAGACCATAAGCGCTCAACGGAGTCCATAGTTTAAAACAGGGGATCATTTTAGTATTACAGAAAACAGGACTTCCCCCATAGGCAATACATAGAATTTCAGGCCTGAAAACATAACATAAAAGTGAACGTTATATCCAGCAGCTTACATGAAACCTTTCCAATAACAACTCAGACTCCATATTGATCACATATCATGAGAGCAAGATCTGTTAAATGTAAAAACATCCACTTTGACCTTTGCTCTAAAACCAATGGCCATGACCTTATTAATGTTTATTGGACATGAAATTGCAGCCTACGGACCATAAAATGCCTTAGGCCTCACTACAAAATCAATACTAGAACTAGGCAAGTGATCTAGTGTCCTTTCAAAACTACATCACAAACATGGATCTAGGATAAAATAGATTTGTTTCTGAAATACAGGCGTTATACATGTGAATAGGTCGGTGTGACATTTAAACCAAATGGACATTTTTGAAATCTGGAATTGTAAGTGCCCAAACCAAACTCTTACAGGGACACATCTTAAAAAGACATAAACAACAAAAAAACCACTTGTGTTACATACATACATAACAATGCATTGACAGATATAGATAGATAGATATATATACACACACATATATATATATATATATATATGGCAGCATGGTGGCTAAGTGGTTAGCACTTCTGCCTCACAGCGCTGGGGTCTTGAGTTCAATTCCCAACCATGGCCTTATTTTTGTGGAGTTTGTATGATCTCCCTGTGTTTGCGTGAGTTTCCTCCAGATGCTCCGGTTTCCTCCCACACTCCAAAACATACTAGTAGGTTAATTGGCTTCTATCTAAATTGACCCTAGTCTCTATCTCTGTGTGTTTGTATGTTAGGGAATTTAGAATGTAAGCTCCAACGGGGCAGGCACTGATGTGAATGCGTTCTCTGTACAGCGCTGCGGAATCAGTGGCGCTATATAAATAGATGGTGATGATGATGATGATATACATACAATCATTTTATGTAAATGTGACTGGTTACTGCAGTTAATGTTATGTGATGCTTTCCATATGTCATATTTAATTGGAATAATGCTTGTATGTAAAACATGCCCGATACTATGACAGACATTGTCATGTGTTAACTTTACAACAGTCATTACTAAAAAGTCTAAAAATGAAGTGTAGCTGTAGCCCATAGCAACCAATAAGATTCATGCTATCATTTATCTAATACAGTACAGCGATGGGCAAGCCGTACCGCAATGGGCAAGCCGTACCGCAATGGGCAAGCCGTACCGCAATGGGCCATCCGTAAAGCCCCCGATACCCTGCAGGGCAGCAATCTAACCTTCAAAAGGGCAGCACATTACGCTTACTCTCAGTAATAACTTAAAATAAACACATTAAATAAAAGAAAAACGTTTATCGCTTATAAACATATCAGCAGACAAATTAAACAAGTGTTACAATCTATAACAAACAAATGTGACAATAAAGCAGCGAGGAACCGGAAGACACAGGTGTTGCCCATCACTGATCTAGTACATTTTAGAAAATGGACAGAATGTGATTGGTTGCTATGGGCAACACCTCCCCTTTCCCTTTTTAGAATCTTTAATAAATCTACTCATATTTGTAGCCACTAGAAATTTCAAGGAATTTGTGCTGCAGATTTATCTAACCCTGTCCTGCTCTCAGAGGATATTGCAAGTGTCACCTATTTTTCTAAATATACGACTGCTGTATAAATACTTGTCACATCACTGTATTTTATTTATTTTTTTTTATACCAAAACCATATTCGTACAAACATTCCACACATTGTATCCTTCCGATAGAATTGTCCCAGATTCTTAAAGATCCTATCAAGTCAGTGGAAAGTTCCAAGTTATAGATTAATCTAAGGAGCGTTTTAGTTCAGTGTGAAGTCCTATTGAAGCCTCAAAGGGATGATGCGGTACAATAACATGGCTTCAACAACCAAATATAAGCAATTTTTTTTGTACCATAATACCCAGAAATGCACACAGGAGCACATAACTGGAGGCTTCACGCTGATTGGAATCTCCCCATCTGTGTCCTGTCCCGTGCAATGTATACCTGTGAGTAATCGGATGCAAATATCATGTGTGTGGCCCTACCTACATTTGTGTTAGCTGGATACACACACAGATATATAAATATATCTATACACATACACACATACATATAAACACTGAATACTTTAGCACAGAATTAGGACTGAGGGAGCATATACAAATAGTGTGTGTAAAATATGTACACCGATTACAAAGACAGAAAAGTGTGACATTGGGACAGAGAAAGTAGGGAATCATGGTTATTATCGACATGGACAGGAGTTTAATTATTTTATTTTATTTTTAAATAATAAAAGTAAAAACAAAAATCAACTCAAAATAGTAAACCCATTTTACAAATAGAGTGGTTATATTAAAAAAATAAAAAATAAAAAAATAAATAAATCAGTCAATTAAAAATAATAAAGGATTAAATAACCATTTAAACATTTCCCAATTACTGATTGTTCCATCTTTTGAACTTTCAAAGAATTATGTTAAAAAAAAATATTTATCTATCAAAAGGTTACCATGGTGATCTATTTTTAGTGCTCAGAAGACAGTTGAAGCAATTAATTTCATCTTTCCTGTTTCTATAGAAGTATATCAGAGGTCAAAGAGGCACATGAAGAATCAGAGGGAACATACCACGTGAGGAAATACTGAGACTCAAAAACCAGCAGCTTAGGTCCATCGTTTCTATCTCCATTCATTACACCGGCCACACACAACCATTATCCCTGAAAGCCAAGCACACACGTCTGTGGCCAAATTGGACAGGTTTCTATCATTCAATGCTCTGGATAAGCAACCAGATTTCCTCTGACATTATTGAGGTCTGTGGGTTTGTGGGATGATGAACGGTCAATATAAGTCACTTGCTGTCATCTTCCAATGGCATTTATCAACGTGTTCCATAATGATTTCATCAATTTCAATTGCATTGTTTCAGAGGATTATTTACTAGATTTGCACTAAGGTGTAAATCTGCACCAAATACGTAGCAACTAATAGGCTTTCCTCCGTCACCCTCACAGGCACCAACTGAATATAGTCTAATGTAGGCTAACCTTAACACGTGTGTAAATATACTTCACTTACAAATGGAGTTGAGGGTGTGTGCGAGCACTGTTCTTGTTTTGTAAGGAATGGATAAACATTTACCTCCTATGGGCTCTAGTCATTAAAGAGAGAAAGGCAAAAAAAGGAGTAAATTTGATCCTGGACAAACCATGTTACAATGCAAGGGGTGCAAATTAATTTATTATTTTGCATGTAAGGAAAATATAGTCTGCTTTTTTATCTGGAACACAAATACTTGATAGCTTTATGTTTACACAGAAATTTAAAGTTGATCTAGAACACGCCTTACTCAAACTATAAATCTGTCCCCACATTTTAAATTTACCTCCCCCACCAATGCAACATGGTTTTGCCAAGGTGCAAAAAGTTACTCATGTTTTGCTTTGCTATCCTTAATGACTCAGGCCCTGTGTGTGTGTGTCAAATAACACAGTGACTGTCACAAGTGTACTGAACTTAGTGACAGGCAGAATAATGTCGAACATGGTGGACGGAAGGCAGACTGGAGAGCACATCATTAGGACGGAAAAGGACCAAATGCATTAGTCCACAAACCTACTGGTGTTGTATTTTTATTCGCTAGTAAAAACATGTGAAACATCTGACATTCGTTTGTTACCCCTTGGAGATCACTTTAGGCTTTCCCAATGTATTTACTTAACCTATAAGCACAAAAAAAAAAATAAGTATAGAACATGACGCATTCCGACACCGGAACACTGGAAACAAACGGTCCTCAAACTGTTTAATTGCGCTTTTGTACAGTTAAAACATTACCAAAACACATGATATAAAGACCTTGGGTATGAGCCCTTATGTGGTTAGTTAGGGGCAAGGAGTGTAACATACATCATCAGGGGAGAAAGAATCAGATTTGGCATTTTTTCATGCGGAGGGGATAGAAACCACCAAGCATACCTCCCAACTGTCCCACCATCCTGATCAGGACACTTTTGTCCCACGGGTAGGAAATTTGAGAGGTATGCGTCAGTCACTACTGATCTGCATGGAAGAGCAGGGGTGAACAAGTACTGCGAATGGTGTTTGGAAGGGAGGGTTTGTACAGGGCAGCTGTTCCGCTACCAGAGACAACTGTTGGGAGGTATGACCAAGGAGTGATGAATTTCCCAATAAGAGGCACTTGGAGGAGGAGATTATAGCCCATCAGCTACCTCAGACAATGGAAACCTAGAGCAGAACCTGAGGCTTTTTAAATTTTCTTACTCAACTGTCTTTTTATATTGCAAAGACAAAATTGACACCACTCGACGAGATATTTCCTTATGCCAAGTTCCACTCACTCTACCCACCATTACCTACACTCCCCAATCCACCCTAAATTAATTATCTTCAGTTACTGAAGATGAAGTCTCTGCACTCATTTTATCATCTCACCCTACAACCTGTACCCTCGGCCCTATTCCCTTCCAATTTCTCCACTCCCTCTCCTCCACTGCATGCCCACCTCTAACTCACCTCTTCAACCTGTCTCTCTCCACTTACACATTTCCATCCTCCCTTAAACATACGCTCATCTCACCTATTCTAAACAAACCATCTCTCGATCCAGCCTCTCTCTCCAACTACCGCCCGATTACTCTCCAACCCTTTGCCTTCAAACTA
This sequence comes from Mixophyes fleayi, assembly GCF_038048845.1. Classification (NCBI taxonomy): domain Eukaryota; kingdom Metazoa; phylum Chordata; class Amphibia; order Anura; family Limnodynastidae; genus Mixophyes; species Mixophyes fleayi. The sequence continues at coordinate 75,348,965 of NC_134402.1, forward strand.
CTTGAGCAATTAATGTACAAACGCCTGTACCACTTTTTCTCCTCTTATTCCATTCTCGACTCGCTGCAATCAGGCTTCCGCCCCCAACATTCCACTGAAATTGCTCTCGAGAAAGTGACCAATGATTTACTTACTGCAAAATCTAAGGGTAATTTCTCCATATTCATTCTCCCAGACCTCTCTGTTGCTTTTGATTCTGTTGATTACCCGCTTTTCCTACACACCCTTCACTCCACTGGCCTTCGTGACGCAGTTCTTTCCTGGTTTACATCCTACCTATCGATCCGCTCCTTTAGTGTTTCTACCTCTGGCTTATCCTCCCCTCCACTCCCACTATCTGTTGGGGTGCCACCATGCTCTGTTCTTGGCCCTTTACTCTTTTCATTGTACACCTCTCTTGGGGCACTAATTCGCTCATTCAGCCTCCAATACCACCTCTACGCTGATGACACCCAAATCTATATCTCTTCCCCTGACCTCTCTCCTTCTGTACCATCTTGTGTAACCAACTGCTTTTTCTCTACATGGATGTCCACAGCTACCTAAAGGACACATGTCCAAAACAGAGCTTATTATCTTTCCTCCTGCCAGAGTCACCATCTGCCCTCAAATCTCCCTGACTGTCAATAACACCACAACTTCATCATCATTTATATAGCGCCACTAATTCTGCAGCGCTGTACAGAGAGCTCACTCAACTTCCTCAGTCTCCCAAGCCCCCTGCCTTGGTGTCACTATGGACTCCGCCTTCTGCTTTATTCCTCTCCCAGTGCTGTCGACTCCACCTTAAAAACATTGCCAGAATACGCCCTTTTCTTACCCAACATGCTACCACTGGCTCCCTGTGTCCTCAAGAATCAAATTACTCACCCTTACCTACAAAGCCCTCAACAACACTACCCTTGCATACATTTCAAATCTCATATCATACTCTCCCTCCCGCCTTCTTAGATCTACCTCTGGCCTTCACCTTGTCTCGTCTCTGGTAACCACCTCTCACTCCTGCCTACAAGACTTCTCCCGCGTTGCTCCTCACTTATGGAATTCCCTACCACGCTCAGACTTTCCTCGCACAGGCTTCAAATCTTTAGATGCTCTTTGAAAACCCATATCTTTTTTTTTTTTTTTTCCAATAGAGGTGACCTTATCCGCGATAACACTATTCACACTAATGCACACTCACAACTGTCCCAATCTACACTCTGAGCCACATTTACTCCTCTTGTTTCAGCTGTGCCCTCTTCCATTTAGAATGTAAGCTCTCTAATGAGCAGGGTCCTCCATACCCTTTGTTTTCATGCCTGTATTTAATTTTGTCTACCTTGTATGTCCCTGTTTTATGTATGTAAGGTGCTGCGGAGCACTGTGGCGCCTTACAAATCTATGATATTTATAACGCTTCAATCATCTTTGAGAAAATATGGGGGCTGTGGACTACCAACAACAGAAACATGAGTAGTTTTAGCTGCTAAGCAATATTGTTTGTAAAACTTGATTAATACGTGTTACAATATTAGAGGAGAGAACACAATATGTTAAATATCTATGCAGTAGTATTTAACTATAAATAAAATACAATAGTAAATCTGTTGACATGTGTGGGAGCTGTCACCAAGAGCACAAAAATAACAAAAAAAAACCCTGCAAAGTCAATAAAAAGTTAAAAATAACAACATTACTTATTGTTTGCAGAGCTGCAATGAGCAAATAAATATTTGCTCAGTTCAGCCCAGTAAGAGGCACTAATTGTATTCATTTTCATTTTAGTAAAGCTTCTGGTTCCTTTGTTTTGTTTAAGATTCCAGGATTGCTCAATCCCTTTTGGGTTTTTCCACAAGAACAACTCATACCTTAGTTTAGTTTATTATGTGATCAGTAATGGCCAATATCTGTAGACTGCTCTGGATAATGACTCGCTGTCATTTCAAGATAGGTCATTCCTGGCTTCATATGTTTTTTGAAGTAGACTGAATCACTATCGTTCTAAATTTAAGGCATCTATTTTTTTTTCACAATAGATGGTAGACTACTTGCATGTTGGACATATTCCTATTGGTCTGTTTATAATAAAGATCATCTAGAAAGCCAGGGTCTCTTACGTGTGCAGGTATGCTTTGGACAAAAATTTGAAGTGTAGTGTCTAAATAAATAGAAAATGGTCCCAAGAGAGAAGCAGAAGCTCATATAATTGGACATCCCTGGGGTTAACTATGCTCACTGGTGCACTTACACACTACATACTTGACTGAAGGTCTCCTCCAGAGGCATTGCACTATGATCACCATGGGACTGATTAATTAAGGAACTTAGGGAAGAAATTTCTTATTTCAGTCTCCTGGACAAAACCATGTTACAATGCAAGGGGTGCAAATAAGTTTTCTATTTTGCACATAAGTTAAATACTGACTGTTTTTTCATCTAGCACACAAATATCAATTTTAAATTTCAGTGTACAAATAAGCTATCAAGTATTTGTGTGCTACATGAAAAAAAATAGACATTATTTAACTTATGTGCAAAATAGAAAACTTATTTGCACCCCTTGCATTGTAACATGGTTTTGTCCAGAAGACTTAAGCAAGAAATTTCTTGCTTAAGTTCCTTAATGAATCAGGCCCCATATGAGGAACTCAACTTCACCAGCCCTAATCATAGCCATCGGTAATGCCTATGAAAAATACTACACATGCTGGTGCATGCTTGAAGTGCTGGCTGGAATGAAGGTACTGTTCTAATGTGGCCAGAGCAAATGTCAGACAAGGATGGAAGATAAGGTAACAAAGAAGATGGTCATTACTGATGGTCAATACTGATAGGTTAATGAAAAAGGAAAACAAGGCTATTACATATACTTATGGTGTCAGGTACATATTAAAGAAGAACTTTAGTTTAGGATGCATCAATGCATTGATATATCAATAAAAAAAAACTAAAAATGACATGTACTTGCCATGGATGCACCATTTCCTGAATCTATTTAGTGTCATCTATGGCTGTAATGGTCTGTTTTCTAACAAGCTGAGCAGGTGTTGATGTCCCTCACATATGAACTTTCTGATTGCAGAGCTCCCCATTCAGGAATTACACCATACTAAATTTCTATTCCCCATAAAACATGTATTTCCTCCCAGAGCCCCCCTGTGAATTTTGTTTGACAATCTGCGCACAATACAGTGGCTGTGGAATGACACAATTTGGGAATGCTCAAGTCTGGAAATTAACAAAAATGTTACCAAAGACAAAACCCCTGAATTTGCTTCAATGCCCCACAAAAGGTACAACAGGAATCTATGTTTACCACATGTACTCCTATGTGCTAGGCACGGTTACGCAAATAATATTTTTGTGGTTACAGTTTTTTAATGACAGTCATACAAAGCAGCCTTTGGAGATTCTTTGTAAGGACTAGTGAATCAAAAATGCCCTGGATGACCTGCAGTCTGTTCTTTCTTTACCTAGTGTCACATAGTCCTGGTTGTCTGCTGACAGCACGAGACGTACCATGGAACAGTCCCAGAGCCTTTAGCTTTAACTGTATTCCTGGCACACTGGTGCTGATAAACTTTATGAATGCTGTGGGCAAAGTGCCCAAGTTCCTCAAGCATAAAATACATTCTCCACCCTTTCTAAGGGCTTTCCAAAGTCATGTTTATCATGTGCAGGCTGTGCTACGGTAGCAGAACTGGAAAGAAACTGCTTAAGTTAGAGGCTTGTATGAAAACCACTGATCCGCTTCCTCAAAACCAGTTGAATATCAAATTTTATAACATCTTTTTATAGGAGTTCTATCGCGCGCTATACTATTGTACTACCCACATTGATACGGGTAGGTTTGTGACCTAACTGAGCTCACCTTAGGATACCTGTATAATATGGGATGGTTGGTCATTGGTAGACAGCTTTAATGCGCTTTGAACAATGACTCATTGTACTTAAAGTATGTGCCGCTTTCTTGCACATGCTCACCATTACTAGTATATTCAGGATTCATGACATTTTAACGGCCCTGAATAACAGAGATCCCCAACTTAAAAATGTTTAAAAGCAGCTTCCAGACAGTTCTATCCCTTGCCGATAGCCGTTCGGGTTCCTTTCCTACACTGAACTCAGGAAAGCTGCCCGAGATCAATGCAGTACAGGAAACAGAGATACTCAACAGGCAGTTATAAGCTGCGATTCTTTCGCAGTGGCGTCTGTATAATATAGCAAGTAACTGTGTGGCCGATCAGATGGTCAGTGAGACATGTGTAGTTGGTCCAGCATTCACCATGTAGGAGGCCTCACCATCATTTCTGCTCACGGCCCTAACGGTTACTGGGTGGATACCACAGGTTTATCATGACCATTGTAATCATGTAACTGGACATAGTAATCATCTTCCCTGCAGACTAAGATTATTTTCGGTCAGTTTGTGAGTATTTTGGACATGAAGTTTCAATGCTTGCATGGGATATTTTTGGAATAGCTAGACAAGCTTTCCTACCAACTGCTAGCTGGCATGTTTCAGCAACATGCATGTGTCTGAACTGTTTTACCACGTCTGACTTGCCTATATTTCAAAAGATTCTCAAATCTCTATACGTTCTACATTTACTTACTAAACTTTTCTTTTGTTTTGAACTCAGGGATCATAAAATCTGTAAGCACATGGCTTTCATATGGCTACAAGATAATGATGGACAACAGGCTGCACTCCAAGCCTTCACCTGTGGCCCCCAGCTCTCTCTTTTTGGGATGTAGTTTAAAAGTTGACAGTGAAAATGTCTACACTGAAGATGTGTACTCCAAAATTTCTACAATTATAACGGCTACATGTTCTGAAGGTCGACAGGTAAAATGTCGACATGTAAAATGTGTGCAGGGTTGTAAAGTCGACAGTCAAAATGTTGACATAAAGATTTAAAACGGCAAGAAACTGCAAAAAAAACCAAAACATTATTATGTACACATTTTCACCGTCGACTTTTGATACCCAACCCTTCTTTCTTATGCTCCATCATCCTTTTTCAGCTTTACAGTCCACCAGTTCTTATTCTCTGCTTTATGCACCACTGAGCTTCAGTTCGTAAAAGCCATGGCAGCAGTGAATCTCGACGGGTCCAGGGTCACACGCAGGGGAGGGGTTTCTGAGTCTCCAGAAACCCCCCATGCGCTAACTTAGTGCCCACCATATCGGCACTGTCCTATACAGCAGCCGCGGCGCTGTCAAAGAAGCGCCCCTGGCGGTGCTGTATTGTATACAGCACCGCCGCGGACGCTTCTTTGACAGCGCCGCGGCCCGCGCATGCGCAGCAGCTCTCTCTCATGGGGTTTTTTTTTTGGGGGGGGGGGGGTGGGCTGAACTTAATTAACTTTCACGTGACACAGAAGAGGGGTGAAAGTCTGTACCACATGGTCTCTCTCTTTCCTCTATAGGAAAGAGATGGGCATAACATGGGCTGCCCAAACATCACTTAACTTGCTTAATTTTAAGGAAACGTAAATCACCCAAGTGTGCTGCAAAGTTCTTGTTTAGATTTGATTACACTTATAAATGTGAAAAGCCGTTCTGTATCACAGGGCACATTAACCACAAGCACAACAGACTGGCAGATGGCAAGCTCTGTAGAATTGTGTGTAGCCCGTAGTAGCCGTACACTCAACATTCAAAACCTGGTGGAAAATCTGGTCACCCAGAAGGGAGCTGTCAAATTTGTTTGTTATACAGTAACTTGTAACACTAGTTTATTTTACATTAAAATGCCTGCTGATATGTAACAATAGGTAGATGTCTCTTTCTTTAATTCAATGTACGATATTGTTTTAACGTATCACTGAGACTAACAGTAATGTGCGGCTATTTATAAACAGCAGACGGCCTTGAAGTTGCCATTCACTGGTTTCATCACTCAAACGTACCACCCGCCTGCCGTCCAGGTTACAGATGTGTGTGAATCTCACCCACATAGTGACACTCGGTCACTACCATATTATATACATTTTTAACTTCCACTTTGGGTAGCCCCTGAAAAAAAAAAACAATAATCCGTCAATACAGCAAATATGGTGGAAGGGGCAGGGGGTTGTTACCCTGTGCCAGGCACAGAGATCTGGCTGGCACTGTGGCTCACAGCCCTGGCAGACGAAATCTCTCCATAGTACTACTGTAATGCTGTTTATAGTCCATAAGCGGATCACCCCTTTAATGGAAAGCTACAGGTTTTCTCCAGAGTACTCCAGGCATCATTCTGTATTTACTTAGGCAAAAGTCCAGATTCTGTTTAGAACCGTTCTTAATAATAATTTAACAGGCTGTCTTATAAGTGGTTATTCCTCGTCATGCTCAAACACCCAGTAAAGAACAGACCATGTACATGGCACTACCCAGAAGTGTACTCTACTGACTAAGGGAAACATATTTGAAAACAGTACTTGAGAAAACGCTTTCATGTCTAGGATCGTCCACTGCTATTTCACTCAATCAACTGTAATTATGTGATACAAATATGAAGCTATCCTTATTAGGGAAATAAAGCACAAGCTCATTTGCATGCTTATTAACAGTGTTTTTGCAAATCAATTGCTTTTTCCTAAATACACGATGTTCCTTCAGGTTTAAGTGCTTGATAGCCTTTCTTAATCCTTCCCATGCTAATCACAACATTCAGAGGCCTTTGTGAGGGAAAGGAACAAGAGGCGATGTGTGTGGAATGCAAATCAGCAAACGCTGAATTAAAGGGCTGGTCTAAGTAATATCTCACAAAACGAAACATAGTCCGTCCGTGTTTTATTATATTAAATGAACACATCAAATAATATACAGAAAACAAATGACAAAACTTAAGACTGACATAAAACAAAGATACAATCAAAACATATTTGTTGTTTGAACTCTGAGCCCAAACTAGCATTCTTGTAGTTATTCCCCAAAAGCTCTTGTATGTCTATATTATGATGGGAAGGGGGAGACGATCTTTCACGTTGGTTCTAAGGCTTAAGGTTCACGTATTAAAAGTGCAGCTTTAATCCCATTTACCCCCCTGGAAATTAAGCTTCCAAATGCCTCATCATTTGGAGAAGCACTTTATAAATTGGCATTTATGAAGGCCAATCAAGTCCAACAATGGTGCCAACAAGCTCCTGAGTGCCACTATTGTTGGGCTCCATCTGTCAGTGGAGTCAACTGTGAACCCAGAAACAATTTCTTCCAGCTTACAAACCCAATCTCTATAAACAGCGTTAAAATCTTAAACCTGCTGGAACACCGCTGTCTTACCACAAAGCCTCGACATTGAGAAAGAATGTGCCAGTTATGTCACCAGGGACTTCATCCTTTAAGGTATGCCAGGCATTGCTAAGCGAGCCACGCTGCCATGGATTTAATAGCCATTGCTATTTTCTTTACTATTAGATCCAGAAATATATTGTAGCCTCTGCTGACGTCATTGCATTCGGATGCACAATTACATTGAACCAGATCAACTAAACACTTGATTTTATTGGCTCACTTGCAGTAGAGAGATAAAAAGCAATTGCTGGTTGTTTACTAATACAATATTAGTAAACTAGCTCTAACATAGTGAAAACAGTTTAATAAAAAAAAAAGTAAAAACAAATAAATGAAAATGATATCCCAATAAGTGCTTCAGAACTTGAATAAAGTGCATATATTAAGTATCTCTATGGGGGGAATTCAATTGGCCGTGTTACTGCCGAAAGTAACGTGGCATGCGCACTATTACTAGTATTATGGTAATAGTGCGCATAATTACCATTAATACAGTCATCTCAACGCCCCTGAGCCACGAGCAGAAAGCAGGGTTAATATTACCGTGTTAACGGAAATAGATTTAGCGGCAGAATTGAAGTCCCCCTTATACTTATAAATAACTTGTAGAGCAATATTATAGATGTAAGTAATTAATTTAATTTTAGACTGAGAACTTAAAGGGAAAAAAAAAATGAAAGTTATTCTTCAAATGGAACAATTTGGAATATGTGGGAAAAAAGTCTGAACACTGAGGTGCAAAGAACCTCTGGACGTGAAGGGGTTAAGAAGCTTGGCCCACAGGTGTTTTTCTGCGGAGTGTAAACACAGAACAGGGTGGGGTTATGAACAGGATAAAGAAGCGGACAGACAAAAATGATAACAGCGGCGGCCTTTTCATTAACCCTTTACATCACAATATTTTATCGATACCATGTGTTCATTATATCAATATCCAATTAAAGGGTAGTCAAATTAACCCGCTCACCACCAAATATATGTCTATAATTAAAATATCACTCTGCAATACGGGACCTATAGGTTGAATATACGTAGAATAGTCTTGGTAGTTCTGACAATAGAATACCTGTAACCGTTCTTAAAAATAAATAACAGCTACTGAGGACATTATAAAACCTTCAGTAGATTTTAAAGATAAAATATCAGCAGATGAATTTAAGGTTGTCTACGGAACTTAACGCTACGGTTATGAGAATGAAGGTGGAGATTCTATTGGGTAAATCGAAGACCTTTAAACATGTTAATAACGATTATGAACTAAATACAGTTTATTCTTGGAAGGATGAAAGTAGACAGCAGATGAGTCAACATATCTCAAGGGAAGAACCTGCTGCCGGCATCCAGTCTTCATCATCTGTTGCAGCTCAGATACAGATTCCTGTACAGCAGGGATCTGACACAAGTACCTTTTTCTTCATGCAAATCGACAATCAAGATATAAAGCAGTGATGGGCAGCAGGCAGCTCTAGGCATGTGGCCCTGCCAGCCTTCACCTGCGGCCCCCAGCTCCTCCCTGCTTTATTGTCATAGCTTGTAACGTGTGTTTATAATGCCTGCTGATGGGTGTGTCCTTCTTTGATAAAACAATACATTTAAACATATTACTGAGATTAAGGGGGAGTTCAATTGGCCGCGTTACTTTCGGCAGTAACACGGCCTGCACACTACTACCAATATTACGCTAATAGTGCACATAATTGCCATTAATACGGTCATTTCAACGCCGACTTCAGGGTTAACATTACCGTATTAACAGTAATAGGTTTAGTGCGGCGTTACTCTGACGGGAATTTTATTCCCCCCTAAGGGTTAGAGGATCGCCCTTGCCCCGCCCCCTCCGAAGTTGCCCATCACTGATAGGACAAGGAGGAGACATAAAGACAAGGTATTGGGTATTATCACCAGTTAGTGAGAACAGTAGCAGGGGTACCAGACGTAGTCATTAACATGTCATCACGGGTCTTTGAAGCTTAGGCTGTCCTTTTCAAATCATAAAAATCTGATATTCAGAATGTATAAAATGATGGGTGGTTTGACTTCGTTGAGGGCTAAAAGTGACTTTGCGCCTTTAACCATTCATTAGACATGTTTGGTATTAAAAGATAAGAATAGGTTACATGAGATGAAAAAAAGCAAGATCTCATAGTCTTTCCTAAGTGGCTAAACTATTGAAGGGTTTACCTAAACAAAAGGGGCCTGATTCATTAAGGATCTTAAATTACGAAGTTTCTTATTTAAGTGTCCTGGAGAAAACCATGTTACAATGCAAGGGGTGCAAACTAGTTTTCTGTTTTGCACAAATACTGACTGTTATTTCATGTAGCAAGGGTGGAACTAAAGCAGCCATGGATAAGAATAACTACATGATTGAGGCAAATAAACAGCTTATATAGAAAAATATTTGGATTGGCATTTAGAGTCAATCGTTTGTAAAATCCCTACATGTTTAAAAGACACACAATAGTTTATAATGAAGTGAATTAGTATTGAACAACTAGAAGGACATTAGCTATTGTATACAATCTATGTACAAATCTTGTATACATTAGTACCACATGGAGAAGGGAATAAAAGTATTGAATAAGGTTTACTGAGAGAAAATATAATTGTTATGTTTTGTCCTAGCAGAGAATTATTTTTGATTTCAAAACAATTTATATCTTCAGGAAAAAAAAAGGTACCAGTATGGGGGCCAACATGGCTCCATGTTATAAAATATCTTTATAAATAATGTGGAGCAGTGCTTGTTCCTAGAAGATAAACGGTATTCTCAATATATTACATATTGGCATAACTATGTGGAAGACATATTGTTTATGTGAGATCAGATAATAAAAGCTCTACGGTTATGACAGAAACTGTGAATAAGGCAATTATAGAGTACTTATAATAGAAAGTCTTAAACAAGACTGTACATATACTGTATATTGGCTGGTATTGTCATGTTGTAGAATATTTTCAGGCTTAGGGGCATATTCAATTCCGATCCGCGGTAACTCGCGTTACCGCAGAAAATGCGCAGTACTACCGGTAATACGGTAGCGCAATAACGCGGATTTTTGTACAAAGCCCTATGGGCTGTGAACGAAAATCCACGTTATTGCGGTACCGCAGATTAGGTTCGCGGCCGTTCCGGCGCGATACCGCGGATCGGGATCGGAATTGAATATGCCCCATAGAATCTAATATTGCAGAGCTTTGATTATAGCGAATATTATTTAACCAATTACACATACTAGATTTTTATCTACTCCAAAATATAGAATGCTCCCATGTAGGAACCATGGACAATGATATAACAAAAGATGTCTTTGTTTCAAACATCACAATGTTAACAAATACCAGTGAGATTATATGCTGTATGTGTGTGTAAAAGGCTAATATATTTTTTGAACTGCACCCTTGGGTAAAGCTATGTTGGGCCTAACACGAATGCTGTTAAAACAAGACTTACATAATATAGATTCAGTATCTGAACCATTAATGTAGATAATAGAAAGGAAGAACAGTCATGTTGGTTGACACTTTTTCGATAGAAGACATAATACTTATCAGTTACGCTGCAGGTACTGAAGGAGGTCAGGTACCACCTTGAGGAGGCAATTTAAAAAAAAGTGTTGTGGGAAGCATTTTGTAGAGACTGATTAGACGCGTCCAAATGGTTTTAATTGTGGAGTTTAATCTAAAATATTTTCTAAAATAAGGAGTAAAGTAATGTGTTACCTGGTGCTTATTGTGTGGGACTATTGTTATTATAATGGTTGGCATATTATATTCAAATACAAATGCAGAATAAACAATGGTGCTACTACCTACTGTCGAAGTCAGCAAATTGGATAGTCATTTCAATTTATATCGAGCAGATTTGGTTGTCTGTGTCTGAAATTATGTGTAGAGCATGCTATGGCGTGGAAGGGCGTGCCCAGTCGCAACGACAAATTTTACACTTTTACACACATTCACACAAACATACACATTTGTAATTAGTACACATTAATTGTAGTTGCAACACAGTTATTTATGTCGAAATATAGCAGTATTTATGTTTAGTATTATAAGTTATATACATGTTAGTGAAATTAAAGGTTCAGGTTACATCATTTTAATCCCCTATTCATCAACAATTGTCCGGTTCATTCGCTGAAGAGATCGCACATTGCATACTCTAGTTAGCGATGTTAGGGAATAAATGTTTAAAGTGATACTGACTGTATAATGCAAACAGACTAGTTGAAACTGGATTCTTGGTGGGAAAATCGGAGTGCATCCCCTGGAGAGCTGACCTCCACCTTTGGATATTTTGGTTTGAACTGGCCTATGACCTGCAGTACACTGGACCTTCCTGAAGCTTGGACCAATAGAAGCAAGCCACATCTTCTTCATTGTTTTACTGTATTCACTGACTGTATATAAGAAGGCTCTGGACCTAGTGACCAGTCTTCTTGACCACAGCCTTCAGACCTGAATGACTGTACATTGGATCCAGAGCGCCTGCGATAAGTAACGGCTGTACTTGTTTTATTTTGCATTGTTATTCTGCTACTTTTTGCCATTAAATTACTTTGTGCTTTGGAACCACACATCGGGGTTCGACAATCGTTATTGGATAGCGACTAAACGTGCATAACACTACAATAAAAAATGTAAAAAAAAAAAAACACAATATAAACAATTGGTCAGATATAGAAATGAAAAAGTCCAGATCGAAAATGAAAAAAAAAAAATCCAAATCTGGTTACAATGTGTGGAAAGAGGTCTCTTTGGATAATGCACAAACTTTATGATCTTAAGGCACCTTAAGAAGGGTCTTTTTGGAACAGTATTTGATTTTGTGATTTGGCCGATAATTCCAGCTCCCAAATATTCATAAGATATACATAAAATTAAACCGCAAAGACATAAAAATTAAACAGTAATTTGTATTGTGATATATGTGAATAAAGTGTGACTCTTAACTTTTATTTTTCATTTGTATATTTGACAGAAACTATTCATATTGGGTTTTTTTTGTCAGCGATTGCACCGTTGTTTATTTCTCATTTATATTTGATTATTTGTCTGTTTGTAATATTGATAGAATCCTAGGTATATCCAGACAGCCATCATTGAAGAGCACTTTAGGTGGGAATTCTAGTATAGGTTTTAAAACAGATGGTTGTACTAGTATGTAAATATATTTTGTATAATCTTTTAGCAACTTGTGTTCATCTGTCTACATGTAAGCAGCAGTTGATTTATTTGTGCTCAGAATTAGCCTACTATACGTTATTGCAGATAATCTATCGACGTGCTATTTTGCTCAAGTATAAATATTTGGTGAAGAATGGGTTACTCTGACTGCCCTCTATTTGGATATTAACATAATTATGATATTGCATTTGATAATGTGATTGGTGGAAAGTTTAACATAGCGGTCACCACTGTGTTATTTCTATATATCTATATATTCTATATATACAAAGAGAATGTAATCTCGAAATGGTATATATACACACTTTAGTGTTTTATAATGCTGAATTCCTACGTGTGGTCCCGAATGACCTTAACACCACAGACGAAAGTGACCAGGTGGGAGCCATAGTTGGAGTGAAGGCATCTTGTTTTTTTAGGGTGGAATTATGCACATTGGCAAGTAACAGCATTCTACTAAACAATAATCAGCCTGTACCCAACAGATTATACAACTCGCTACATTGCCAATGTAACACTTGTCTACTTGGGATATACAGAGAGGTATGACAAGGTGAACTTGATGACAACATTTAGATCATCTAATTTAGTTACCACCCTCCAGCCCATACAGGGTTCACTCAGGTGGACAGTACTTGATGCTACAATCTGCGGTATCACAGCATCCCCTGCCCACCTTACAGGCAGATAGGCACCCAAGCAAACAACAAAAACCTTGTCTGCTCTCTCAGGAATCCAGGAAGTCTCCTCCTAAGCCAGGATCCTCCCGGACACTCCAGGAGAGTAGGTCACGATGTACAATGTCCAACACATTCCCTTCTCTGCCCCATAGTTAATTACACCAGTCAGTGTACCCACCAAAAAGGAAAACTACATTATGCCCCAACAAAACACCATTACACTAGTCTGTTCCACCAGAAATAAAGGATTATATATAAGTATGTGGTCCATGAAAAAACTACTGCATCCACCTGAGCCCCCAGAGAACGTATGAAACATAAATAGCCCACCAGGCTGTGCCCCATCGTCTTTTATTTATATAGCACCAGCAAATTCCGTAGCGCTTTACAATTGGGAAAAAACATTAATATAACAATACTGGGTAATACATACAGAGAGGTAAGAGGACCCTGCTTGAAAGCTTACAACTAGAATTGTATCCCCACCCCCAGCACGCCTGCTGCGAATAATTAGAATGGGCTCCTGCCAGCTAATGCTTACAGACATAACATTCAGAGCTGGGCACCGCTATAACTACTAGTGCGTCCAGAGAAGTACTCGCTCCTATAGGATACACCAGTTATGTTGCCACTGGAGTTTCCTCCACAAATGCCATGACCAGATTCTAGTGGTACCTGGAAAGTGCACTGGAGGTTAAACTGTCATGCACAGAATAGGTACAGCAAAAAGCATGGCAACTTTATCCAGTCCCTAGGGCACAAGTGTTACCTGTAAAAGAAACCTGGAGACTGGGGTTTGTCCAGCTCGAAGTGTCTCATAGTGCAGTGAGCTATCGTGTGTCTATGTCTACAGGAAATTGGAGAGTGGTCACTGATGTGGTGGTTCTGAGAAAAGTTATCAGGAAACAAATGCAACACTGTCTCTCAAACCATTTGTTAGAAAAACTCAAGTAAAAGCTTGGACTTGGACACCAACAAAACACAGAACCATGCACCATAATGTGTATGTTGTGTGACATTATTAAAAAGGAAAAATCTATCCTTGTTGGGGAAAGTAGACCCAAAGGGACCAATTTTGGAAATATAGCCCCTATCCCATCATCATCATCATTTATTTATATAGCGCCACTAATTTCGCAGCGCTGTACAGAGAACTCACTCACATCAGTCCCTGCCCCATTGGAGCCTACAGTCTAAATTCCCTAATATAGACACACACTCACACACAGACAGACATACAGAGAGGGAGACAGAGACTAGGATCAATTTTTGATAGCAGCCAATTAACCGAACAGTATTGGAGTGTGGGAGGAAACCAGAGCACCCGGAGGAAACCCACGCAAACACAGGGAGAACATACAAACTCCACACAGATAAGGCCACGGTCGGGAATCGAACACATGATCCAAGTGCTGTGAGGCAGAAGTGCTAACCACTAGGCCACTTTATGTTTAATAATTTGCTAGATACACTCTCCAGTGGGATGTATCCACAACTAACCTTTCCTAGCAATTCTTCAACGCCAGTGGGCTGGGATTGTGCAATCGTCTGTTTATGCCAATTACAGCATCATCCGGCCAGTGCCAGCGGTTTGAACCAAGAAACATGATAAAAAAAGATATCTTCGTTCATCAGTTCAATCCCATGACAGTGGATTTATGAGGGGTCAGTTGGAGTTGGGCACAGACAAGGAGCTCATGCACCGAAATTATACAAAAAGAATGTCTCAAGGAAAACATTACACATACAATAGGAATTGTATTTGTAAAATTCACCCTTTTGAACTCCTTATAATAAAAAGTAGAGATTTCAGAAACCTAACAGACTTATTTATGGAAAAAAGCTCTAAAGTATTACACACTACACATATACAGTATATATGTTTTCTTCTCTATTTAAAGACAAAAATGTATTTGAAAATGAAACAGAGCCAAAAAAAACAATCATCTTAACACTCTATGTAAGAGAGTACCTATTAATACATGTGAATGTGACAAATTATTAATATACATTGATGTTGTTTAAAAATGCTATGCAACATAAATTATTTAATCAAGTCAGGATTTACAGCTATTGATATTGCTGTAAAGTGATGTAGAATGGTCCTTCAATATCAAGTCTTTATAGCTGAATGTTGCTTAGCTGCCTGACAGCTACAGTGTTAAGGTACACACAGTCGTCCAATCAAAACAACACTGGGAAGAGGATAGCCCCACTAGAATCAGTATAGAAGACATGGGGCAATTACACTGTACCACTTCTGTTGTTCTTTACAATGCATGTAAATAATATCTGCCCTTGTTTTACAGGCATGGATGAATGCAAACGGACACGTCTCTTGATCAGTATACTGGATTAGTTTAAGGATATCTGTTCTTGTTTTATAAACAGAAGATGCACAATATCAATTATCTTGTTTAGTATATGGAAGCATGTAATGAACAGAATAATTTCCTCATGGTTGGTCTGACATGTAGTCGTTTCTAATGCACCACAACGCTACGTGTCCTATGCATTGAAGATATGAGCTACGTAAGAGCTGCTTCCACTAAAAAATGTCCTTACTATTTAGTTAGGTAGTAAACAGATATAAATATTTACTCCTGACAGTTGCTACAGTAAATGATGAATAAATACAGAAATCTGTTCAACAGTACCGCAAATAACGTTCTGTAAAAATACAAAATGTGAATAATGTGATAGCACGTTTCACACAATGAATACTGACGGCCACAACTGTTAAGATTGTTACTTAAAATTGTAATAAAAAAAGTAGATGATCAGAATATCAACATAATGCACAGATCACAAATGCTACTAATTATAATCAATATCATACTTTTCAGGATGATGACCCCAAAAATTTCCTACCTCCTTCATTATGGTTGCTTTGACCACATAGTCCAGAATAGTTCATGTAGGTCACTAATTATTGACATGGATGGCAGGCATGTATATAATGAACTCATTCACAGCAGTTGTTGGATATCCACAGTTTGTGTTGTTATGCAGCTGGAAAACCACTAATGGTCAACTCAAGACACTGACTAGAAACCATAAAGTTCACAAGCACAATATAGAAGTTTCAACCATGTTACTTTATATTAATGGGAGAGCAGGTGCATAGCAATATTTTACACCTCTGTAAGAAAGTATCCAAGTATACCTCTAATTCTGTGCCAAGGAAATTGGAAGAAGTAGGAGTCACATAACAGAAGTGGAGACAGATTGATGCTGTAATAACGCACAAACCCCAGGAGGGATTTGTATTTAATAAATATACAGTCTGAAAAACAAGTCACTTTCATCACAACATAAAAGCCAAAGAAACACATAACACCTTTAGAATACCAGAGGATTTAGGAGAACTTCACAACTCAAGACAAAGGGCCAGTGCGCACATTCTCATCTTTAGTATCAATATCAGACTAAAACTCCATGTCTGCTAGCTAGATGTGCACACTGATAAATGCATTTACTCTACAGAAACTAGAGCATCTTAAAGAGCATCACCCACATCATAATTACACCAGACATAGGGAACACTGCACTACTAGATAAGCAGATATATTTGCATTTGATTTTAGTGAATTCGAATATATATTTATGACTTAATAAATTGCTTGTGGTTAAATATACTAGAGAAATGTTTTTTGAAGTAACTATTCTTTTTCCATACTTAGAACTACAAGAATCAGCCCCACAATGTGGTCATTGAACTAGGATAATTATTAAAACCCATTGTAGACACTGACAGCTAAAGGATTACTGTCACTGCGTAATTGTAGGTCAAGCCCTTGCTGTAAGACAAGAACCCAGACCTATACCACAAATGTGATACACGTCTCTCATGGCACACAATCACTACTACAGTATGTGGCTGCTTTGGGTTTGTTGTTCCCCCAGCAGTACTCACCTGTCTGGGGATTCTGGCTCTAGTGAAGTCCGGGAGGGCACTGGGACGGCCAGTGCAGTGCAGGGCGCAGAGTGACCCAAGGAGCAGAGCGCACAGAGCGCATCCCATGTAGACGGCGCAGCGCAGCAGCAGGACAGTGAGGCACAGGTCTCCTCCAGAGGCCCCGCCAAGCTGCCCACTTTCCTGCCCCAGGTGTAGTAGTGACAAGAGCAGCAGTCCAAACACGGCGGCCAGCATGAGGCGAGAGGAAGATTGGGAGCAGGGGGATACTGCGCTCAGCCGATCCGGGCAAAGGTTTCCGGTGGTCGGGGTGGATCGGCTCCATGAAGCGCTCTTACCATCCTCAGCACAGTAGTGTGGCCCGAGAATGAGCTGCGTGCACGGAGGAGGGATGCCCGGTCCTCCCCTCCTCCTGCAGATGGCATGATTTACCAAGCCGGACTCCATGTCACTGCTCATCCCGGGATTACCCGGGTCACTGCCGCTCTCCTCTGCCCCGCCGGCCGCGCCATGACTCCCATTCAGATTCATAGTGCTCCACCATCCCCCGCCGCGGCCAAGCTGCTCATCTCCCACGGGCTGCTGCGAGCTCCGAGCCGGCTTCTCGTCCGCTCACTCTCCACCAGTCTCCTCCCTAATCCCCGTGTCTGTCAGCCGCTCTTCACCCTCTCCCCGCCCAGTCCCTCTGTGGGGAGGAGACAGGAATATTACACAGGACGCGTCACAGCCACCAAGTCATTAATGACAATTATATGATCCCAACTCTGCCTAAATGTTACCTGTTGGCTGCTATCATCAAGGAGTAAGTAATTATACGTGTTATGTATGGACCTACATCACACACACTCTGCAGTCTCCATTTGTAAACATTTGTGATACAAAATGGGTCATTCCGAAGATTTCAGTGGCTTCATGCGTGGTACTGTGATAGGATCCCACCTTTGCGATAAGACAGTTTGTGAAATTTCATCCCTGCTGGATATTCCACGGTCAACTATGATATTATTAGAAAGTAGAATGGTTTAGGAATAACAGCAACTCAGTAACGAAGTGGAGGACCACGTAAAATCACGACTGCTAAGGCACATGGTGCATAAAAGTTGCCAACGCTCTGCTGATTCCGTAGCTGAAGAGTTACGAACATCCACTGGCATTAACGTAAGCACACAAACTGTGCGGCAGGAGCTTAATGGAATGTGTTTCCATGGTTGAGCAGCTGCATGCAAGCCTCACATCACTAAGACCAATGCCAAGCGTCGGATGGAGTGGTACTAAGCACACCGACACTGGACTGTGGAGCAGTGGAAACGTGTTCTGTGGAGTGACGAATCACGCTTCTCTGTTTGTCAGTCAGATGAGCGAGTCTGGGTTTGGTGGATGCCAGGAGAATGTTACCTGCCTGACTGCATTATGCCAACTGTGAAGTTTGGTGGAGGAGGGATAATGGAATGGGGCTGTTTTCCAGGGTTTGGGCTAGGCTTCTTATCTCCAGTGAAGGGCAATCTTAATGCATCAAGTCATTTTGGACACTGCTATGCTCCAACTTTGTGGCAACAGTTTGGGGAAGGCCCTTTTCTATTCCAACATGACTGTGCCCCAGTGCACATAGCAAGGACTACAAAGACATGGTTTGATGAGTTCGGTGTGAAAGAACTTGACTGGCCTGCACAGAGCACTGACTTCAACCCCATCAAACACCTTTGGGATGAACTGGAACAGAGATTGTGGACCAGGCCTTCTCGTCCAACATCAGTGCCTGACCTCATAAATGCTCTACAGAATTTTGCACAAATTCCCACAGAAACACTCCAACATGTTGTGGAAAGCCTTACAAGAAGAGTGGAAGTTGTTATCGCTGCAAAAGGGGGACCATCTCCATGTTAAAGTATATGTTTTGAATAAAATGTCATTACAGTCCCTGTTGGTGTAATGGTCAAGCGTCCGAATACTTTTGTTCATATAGTGTATATTAATTAGTGATCCAGGGGGCTGTTGTTATACACAATTAGATTGTAAGATCTGCTGGATCAATGAATGATTTGAATGATTTAACATTTGATTGCACAGGAATTACCTGATATATTGTTATACAAAGTTAGGGTAATGATAATAATGAAATGGGAGCCATGGTAGAAACCCCTTCACCACAAATGCTGGGCTAGTAGCTAAATGCATTTTCACATACTTCCTTGATCCCATAGATTGTAAACTAGCAAGCGGGACCCTCTTACCGCTCTGTCTATATTACCCAGTATTGTTTTATTACTGTGTGTGTTCCCTATTGTAACTACTACAGGAATTTGCTGGTGCTATATAAATGATGATGATAGCCATAATGTAATTTACAGCCCATTATACCTGGGGTGGAACCAGGGCCGGACTGGCCATCTGGCACTTCTGGCAAATGCCAGAAGGGCCGATGGCAGTGTGGGCCGGTCCGGCTCCCTGCGATACCCCGATTTTTTTATTTTTGTGTGTAGCCATCATGGCATGTGACGTCATGACGGCTCTGTGCGCCGGCCCGGCTCCCACGTAGGACTAGCTGCAGTGGAGGCAGCTGTCAGTGCTGAGGTAAGTGTAGAGAATATGTGTGCAGGGAGGGGGGGGAGACAAACGCAATATGTGTGCAGGGAGGGGGGGAGACAAACGCAATATGTGTGCAGGGAGGGGGGGAGACAAACACAATATGTGTGCAGGGAGGGGGGGAGACAAACGCAATATGTGTGCAGGGAGGGGTGGGAGACAAACGCAATAGGTGTGCAGGGAGGGGGGGGAGACAAACGGAATATGTGTGCAGGGGGGGGAGAGGCAATAAATGACTGCAGGGGGGGAGAGGGGAAATAAATGTCTGCGGGGGGGGAGAGGGGCAATAAATGTCTGCAGGGGGAGGGGCAATAAATGTCTGCAGGGGGATGGGGGGGTGAGTGAAAATGTCTGCAGGGGGAAGGGGGGGTGAGTGAAAATGTCTGCAGGGGGAAGGGGGGGTGAGTGAAAATGTCTGCGGGGGGGGGGAATGGCTGTAGGAGGGGGAAAATAAAAATGGCCAATGTGTGTGGGGGACAGTATATGACTATAATGTGTGTGTGGGACAGTTTATGACTATAATGTGTGCTATTAGGTGAATGTGGGGCTGTTTGGGGAAAATGAGGTCTAATTATTAAATGTGATTATGAATTATTTAATGCCTGGGATGTTTGTGAGAAATGGTTATTTTTATTAAACATAAATGCTATTTAATTTCTTGCTGAGGTTGTTTGGAGGGAGGGAAATAGATTTATTTATTAAATTGGAATACTATTATTTTAATGTTGTGGCTGGAGTGAGGCCTAATTTTATAACGTGGGTGCTATATTGAGTTAACACCGGTGCTGTTTGGAGTTTTCTAACTTTCATGTACCCATTTTTTTTTTCAAAAAAAGGGCCCCCAATATTCCAGGATCCAGACAAGCAGCAACTGATCTAAAGACACCAGCAGCCACAAGTGGTGACAATGACAAGACAGGTAAGAGAGAGCAGGACAGTCTGCCAACTGTCCTGAATTTGGTGGGTGACTGTCCCGCTTAGTCAGGATTTGGTCTGACTGCAAGGACAGTTGGGAGGTATGTCCTACTTCACATTGTACTGCTTGTGAAGAACTGTGTGCACCTAACAGTAGTGCTCACAGTATTGCCTATGTATTTGTTGAAAATGTGTCTAATAACCATATTACATCATAGGAGCCCCCTGTCTTAAGTGCCTAGGGCCCCCTGAGACTAAGTCCAGCTCTGGTTAGCAGGAGGGAGCGGATAGCTACTCCCAGTTCCCGGACAGCACACAGCCTGCAGAGCAAGCCAAGGAGCTCTAAGTCTCATGAGATTTATTAATCTTGTGAGACTAAGTTTCCCTGCTCATTCTACAGGACGTTCCCACTCTGAGGTATGTCAGCAGCATCAGAAGCATAGATAAGTACAGTAGACTCGGGGTGTTGTAATGTGCTTCTGGGGTGGAGGGGTGGCATGATAGGGAGGGCCTGATAAATGTAATGTTTTATTATAATGTATGTAATATATGTATCAATGCCCCATGTTGTCCACGCCCCCAACATAATGTAGCCACGCCCTTAGCGGCACCCAGTTTTTTCATGCTCATCAACAGAGATGGGCCTGTATGCTTGAAATGCCAGGGCTGATTTTTAGTCCCAGTCCGGCCCTGGGTGGAACTATAGGCAAATCAAGTGGTATGGCAGTTATGGTACCCAGTGGTGAGGGCAGGGGCAGGGGGGTATCTGCCCCGCAGGCCGGTCCCATAGTGGGCTACCTTGGGCTGAGTCACTGGACAACCTACATTTTTTTTCCTTTAAATTGTTCCTAATAGGCTGCAGAGCCGAGTTTTGCCCCCTGTGCTATCATTTTCCAGCCAGCCCCTGGCTGAGGGGAGCTTAGTGATGCTTCTCCATCCACTACACCAGTCCCCACTTTGCTCATCTGAACACACACAGGGGCCAATGCATGCACAGTTAATACCTGTTTGGGCTTTCAATAACCACACAAACTGCTTCACTGCACATACTCAGCAGATTCATCCATGCAATCTTGTAGCCAGCATATAAAAATAGACTCCTTTCTAGTAGCAACTATATAACATAAAATATAGATTAGCAAAGCATTGAACATTCCCTTTTGTAGTATACAAAGCAGATCATTTCCATAGATTGTAAGCTTGCGAGCTAGGCCCACTTGCGTCTCTGCTTGCCTTTGTTACCCAGTATTGTTTATTTATTGTGTTTGTTTCCAATTGTAAAGAGCTACGGAATTTGCTGGCGCTATATAAATAAGTGTTGATGTTGATGATCATGCGAAGTATAGATTAGTATAAAATAGAGGCAATATTGGTCACTATTAGATTGTGAGCTTTCAAGAACAGGGTCCTGTCTCCTTCTCACCTCCACTCATTCAACTGTGTGTTCTACTATTATGCCTCTTGCATGTTCTGTACTACGTTTTATGCTTGTTTTTACTTTGGCTATAATGCCTTATGCTTCATTTTGTTGGTATTATTGCATTTATGGTATTGAACTGTCTCCATCTGCCATTGTTCTTGTTGTATTTTGCTTGTTGGGTCTCTACGTTTTATGTACTGCACTCTAGTTCCACGCTGTACAGCACTGCAGATTTTGTTATTTAATGCCTCGTGATTTTTTTCTACTCCTCCAACACATCATTTCAACTGCCCTTTGACATATAATTCTTATTTATTTTTCAAGTAAATTTAGGGCTCCTGCAGTTAAGAGTAAGGAGGAATTTAAAACAAATCAGATTTTGGATTCATGCATTACTTGTGGACATTTCTGTTATCAAGTGGAGTGTAAGAACTATGCTTGAAAACAATGCTCTTGGACCAAAGACTCTGACTTTCATACACCATGCCTATTAAAAAATACAATTTAATATTTTACTAAAGTTTAATAGACAGTGATCACTTATAAAGGTGTGTACTGTACGGTGTATGATCTGAAGTTCAATCTATTTGCTGTCTGCTTAAACTATTACTTTTCTAACAGTCCTTGCCTGACCAATAGGATCCCTTGACTGATCACATGCTAATATCGCGTTGTAGCCTGCACTAGTTACTAGATGTCACATAGAAGTCCTATCCATTGTTTTCTTTATGGTTTCATCAACTAAAATGACATTAGACAATTTAAGAAAGACTTACAGATCCTTAGCATCACCCTGAGGTTCTTTGGAGTATTGTATATATTGCTTTTGGATTGAATGTAGTTGTGGAAGTTGTGTGAATAGTTACAATGATCTTGAATTTTGTCAGTTTACGCTCTTACTGTAGACTAGCGTAAGCCAAAATCTTTAGCAGTGGTTCTTATTTCCGCCGCATGAGCATCAACAACTCTTTTGAGGTCCTCAAAAATGTTTTATTGATTGGAGTAGGACTCACTTTCACAAACTTGAACAGTAGTCTCTGTTTTTCTTCTTTTCTTAAGCGCGTAGAACACACACCTTATTGTTATTCTAATTTTGGATAATTTGACTTAATTTACAGGTTATTATGTTAAAGGTTATGTTAGATCTAAAATTCTGATCCAAGTTTGCCTGTGGTGTCAAGTATATCTGGAAGCGCTTTAATCAGCTGGAGAGAATTGACACAGACCAAGTTCTGTATACAAGGAATATTCTCTGATTTATTGATACAAAGATACAAGTTTTTATAGCTTACTGAATAAAAGAATCCTACGTCATAAGGAAAGTCTATACCATTAGTCTATGAGAAGCGCTACTGATTAACTTTCTCACGTATTCTTGAGGTGTTTACTTTCTCCCCCTTCTAAGGACAGATGAGCCTATTATTTTTATCTCAAGGGGAGCTGGAGGTTCATCTCTTGTATGCCATGTCCAACATCAAGGGCACAGCTCCCACACTACAAGCTGAACATGAAGCTACTTATTGTTCTCATATCTTGATACATTCTTCAGGTGTTCTCTATGTCAGCTTAACCTCAAGGCCATGGGCTTACATCTTGTAAAACAGCAAATCAGCAGAAACATGAATAATCTCTTTTAGCAAATAATATTTCTATGCAAGTTACAATAAATTGCTGAACAAAGGCCTTATGAGGCCTTAACAAAAAAATCATATTTAACAGTTACTATGCTTTCCAACAAATCCAGTGAATATTGGAGATTAGTGGGTGTTAGGTCAAGTTAATGCATGAAAACAGAGAATTCAAACTTTATTATTACTCATACTACTTTCATGCTCAAAAGTTGAAGAATATTTTGGTACTTTAATTATCTTATTCTGAAGCGTCAACATTTTCAATAGCACTGTAATAAAACAGATTGCTAGATGTTTAGTCTGCAAGAGGAAAGCAACATTCCTAGTTAACTGATGAACATGTTTTATGTCAGCAATAATTCCAAAGTATAGGAAGGCACTAATGAAATCATAATGAGACCTACCAATGAGGGAGCCTGCACAAAATTCCCAATAATACTATGAGACAAAAATAGAAGATGAAGAAGAACTCAATAAAAAGTACACCAATATATCAAACTACATACCAAACAATAATATAATGCAAAATATAATTTTATTAAGATGGTTTCCACTAATAATTGGATGAAGTAAACCAAATGATTTAATATTGTTTTACCGTGCGATTGCAATAAGTACACCACGTGTTATGACGCAATTGCATGAGTTAATAACACACACATTTACATTCACACTTACACTCGTAAATAAAATACATTTATTAAGGTTCCAATCCACATTTGTTTATTAGTAAAATGTATTAGAGATTGTTTATACATAAATGATAATATATTAAAGGTATCTAAGGTTTAGGATATAGGAAGTGTATCATGTTTAGTGTCATTTTGATATGCACATTACCATTTCTAATCCGCTACTTTTGGCTTTGCGATCGCTTCCTGCGATCTATAGTTATGGAAGATAAAAGATTAATTGTCAAAATGACACTGTGTGGAAACTGGTTCAGATCAGTTTCCTTAAGCACCACATGTGTTCAGCAGTTAAGGGTGAGGTGGTGACTCCTTATCAGAGGAATCATTTGAATTAGCCTATGACCAGCAGACAACTGGAACATTATTAACCCTGAGCCAATGACCCCTAGACGTGTTTGTGTACATAGTGACATCTTCAGTAGTTTTTTTTTTTGTACTGAAACTGTATATATGCAAGCCTCTTCCCCAGCTGGCTCTCTGATCCTGACTACAGACAAAGAAAATGTAATGTATTCAGTGTTTTTATACTTTCCTGCTTTATTGTAATATCTTTTATGCGTAATAATGGCTTGTTGTAAATCCTGCTATATTTTGCAATTAAATATCTTTGTGCTTTGGAAGCACAATAATCGCACTGGAGGACAATGTTTATTTGGTAAGCGATAACATGAACTTAATACACTATTGCTCTTGGGGGTATATTTACTAAACTGCAGATTTGAAAAAGTGGAGATTTTGTCTATAGCAACCAATCAGATTCTGCTATCAAGCAGCGTGTTGTATCTGGCGTGTTTTCAAGCAAACTCTCCTGAGTTTGCTTACTCACAGCTTCATACATTTGAGAGTTGTATAGCTGCAGTGGCAAACAGTCAGGAGTTTGATCTCTGGCGATTTTGCAAATAGCGATTTTGACTGAAGCACAACTCTGGCGATTTTGCATGAAATCTCAGCTTCATACATCTGCGAGTTTCAACTCTCACGATAAAATCGCTGGATTTGCAAAATCGGACCTTGATACATTTACCCCTAGATGTCATTTTATAGAATGTACAAAATAATGTACAAAATAAATGATAAGTAGAATATGATTGGTTGCTATAGGCAGCATCTCCACTTTTCAAACCCGCAGTTTAGTAAATATACCCCGTGGTCAACAATTAGAGAAAGAGTGTCTAAACCCTTTAGATGCTTCCTCTGACAAATTGGCTAGCCAAATTCTTAACGCCGCCAGGTACCTTGTAGCTTGCCACTAGAAGAAACCTGGATCCCCTCTATACAACATGTGTATAACAAAATTTGGTATCTCGCAAGTATGGAAAAATATCTGCTTACCTGAACTGCAAAACTCATAAATGTACCCAAATATGGAATCTCTGGTACTATCATAACACCTCGTCCCATCACACCCCCTTCACAGGCGGACTATCAGATCAGAACTTACTTTGTAGTTACAGCTGAGTATACCGCTCATGTGGTTCTGAAAGGTTCTTTTTCGGACATTGTCTACTGGGAGATTTGTTGGGCCCCCAGGAGTCAACCTCATCCCCTCTTGCCCTCTCCCTTCTTTTTGCTTCCCCCCTCCCTCTTATTAGTGTTCTGGTACGCACCTACTAGGCAAAAGATGGTCACCATGTATTAATGGGAATAACAGGGAAGCTATGTACTAACATAACAGGCACATTACTGCTGCAGCAGAGTGTATTATTTGGCATATTACTTAGACTGCTGAGTATATAAGTTTACATTGTGCTGCTACTGTTTGGTATGTTGCTATATATTGTATATTTGCTTACAGAATAGGCTGTGTTTTATATATATGCCCATTAAATAGTTCACTGTATTGAATGTTGGACATTAAATGTGACTACTTTCTACTGGATATCTGCTTCAGTTGTATGTATCTTCTCTTCTTGTAAAAGCTCCCTTTCCGTTACGGCTGGACACCGCCACGACTCTCTCACCTGAGTGGTAACTGCTTCCATGGATGAAAGCGGGACAAATCTTTCTCCAGCTCAAGTTTTGGTGGGGCAAATTCAAACGCTATCCCAGATGGTCCAAGGCCTGTCGCATCGGTTGTCTGCGCTAGAGGAAACTGCCAGAGCCTCACAAGCCCAGCAAGCTCCCTTGGCCTTTTCTGCAGAACCTAAATTGAACCTGCCACATCGGTTCTCCGGAGATAGAACCCTATTTCACAACTTTAAGGAGAGTTGCAAACTGTACTTCCACCTTAGGCCTCGCTCGTCTGGATCGGAGCTTCAAAAGGTCGGCATCATCATATCCCTTCTGCAGGGAGATCCTCAGTCCTGGGCATTCAGCCTTGCCCCCACAAGTCCTCCGCTACAGTCTGTTGATGCCTTCTTTGACGCCCTAGGACTGCTCTATGATGATCCAGACAGAGTTGCCTCGGCTGAATCACATCTCAGAGCCCTGAAACAGGGTCGTCACACTGCTGCAGGAATACTGTGCAGAGTTTAGGCGCTGGTTCACGGACAGCGAGTGGAATGACCCGACACTCCGGAGCCAGTTACGTTTGGGTCTTTCCGAACAGATAAAGGACTCTCTGGTGCAATACCCTGTACCAGCTACACTGGAGAATCTGATGCAACTGGTCATCAAGATTGACCGCAGGTTTAAAGAAAGAAAGGCCGAGAGGGATACCTCTATTTCCTTGTGCTCTTTTCTTACTCCTCCTACAGCACCATTTGAAGCTGCTGAGCCCATGAAGCTAGGTGCTTATCGTCTCACATCAGAATAGAAAACCCGGAGACGTACGTTAGGCCTTCGCCTATACTGTGGCAACAGGGGCCACCTCCTCCGAAGCTGTCCCAACAAATCAGATAAGTTGGGAAAACAACAGGCCTAGAGAACATGGAAGAGGTTCGTCTAGGTCTGCAAATTATTTCTTCCAAAAATGCGCTTCTGATTCCTGCAGAGATTTCCTTTGGTGCAAGATCTACTCCTGTCTCTGCCTTCTTAGACAGTGGCACCGCTGGAAACTTTCTGGATCTGGACTTTGCCCATTCCCTGGGAACTCCTACCGTTAAGCTCAAGTCACCCATCACTGTCTGTGGTCTAGATGGTGGTCCTTTACCAGGCGGGAAAATATGTTCACAGACACCTCTGTTGCAGCTCACCGTGGGGGCGCTACACACTGAGAACTTGTCATTTCTTCTTATTAATTGTCCTCCTGTTCCTGTAATCCTGGGGCATCCCTGGCTGCAGCTCCACAGTCCTACTATCGATTGGAACAAGGGAGATATTATTCACTGGAGTCCGTTCTGTTCCTCATCCTGCTTATCTCTGCCTGTTCGGTTGCTATAGGTTCCGTTACACCAGCTGCCTCTATCCTATCATGAATTTCATGATGTATTCTCCAAACAGGCAGCCGACACCTTGCCTCCACAACGCAATTACGACTGCGCCATCGACCTAGTTCTAGGATTTAAGCTCCCAAAGGGACGATTATACTCTCTCTTTGTACCGGAAACGTAAGCCATGGAAGATTATATTAAGGAGAATCTCAAAAGAGGCTTTATTAGGCCTTCGAAATCTTCTATCGGAGCCAGATTCTTCTTTGTCTCCAAAAAAGATGGGACGCTTCGACCCTGCATAGACTATAGCGGGTTGAATAAAATCACCATTAAAAAAATACGTACCCGTTCCCACTCATATCAGTCCTCTTCGATCAGCTTAGAAGTGCTTCAGTAGTTACCAAGATCGACTTACGTGGTGCATATAACCTTATTCGTATCAGAGATGGGGACGAATGGAAAACCGCGTTCAACACTCATTCAGGTCACTATGAGTATTTGGTCATGCCTTTCGGTTTATGCAACGCACCCGGTTTTTCAGGACCTAATTAATGTTGTTCTCAGGGAATTCCTAGGCCGCTTCGTTGTGCTATACCTGGATGACATCTTGATATTTTCCCCGTCCTTGGACCAGCACAGCCTTCATGTGAAACAGGTCCTCCTCAAGCTTCGGCAGCATCAACTATTCGCCAAGCTAGAGAAGTGTGAATTTGAGGTCCAGAAAGTCTCTTTTCTCGAGTACATTATCTCTCCAGATGGGTTCTTAATGGATCCTAGCAAGGTCCAAGCAATCCAGAGATTTTTGGGCTTCGCAAATTATTACCGGAGATTCATTCATTCCTTTTCAGATCTAGTTGCTCCTCTTACTGCTTTAACCCGGAAAGGGGCTGACGCCACCGATTGGACCCCTGATGCCATAACCTCTTTTGAAGCCCTTAAGTCAGCTTTTGCCTCGACTCCAGTCTTGAGACACCCCAATCCTGAATTACCTTTCGTCATTGAAGTAGAGGCCTCCGATATAGGTGCGGATGCTGTTCTGTCTCAGAAGGATCCTCGAGACCACAAATTACATCCGTGTGCCTACTTTTCACGGAATTTCTTTTCTGCTGAGATTAATTGCGACGTGGGCAATCGTGAACTCCTAGCCATAAAATGGGCATTTGAGGAATGGCGACACTGGCTAAAAGGGGCTGTCCATGTCATCTCTGTACTCACGGAACACAAAAATCTACTATTTATTGAATCTGCTAAACGCTTGAATTCTAGGCAAGCACGATAGGCATTGTTTTTTACTCGCTTTAAGTTTGTGATCTCCTACAGACCGGGCTCTAAGAATATTAAAGTGGACGCTCTCTCCCGAAGTTTCATTTCTTCTCAGGCTCCGCCTGCTGTTCCGCTTCCTATCATTCCTCCAGCTTCTATCCATGCAGGGCTGACTCAGGATTTAAGGGCTGCTCTCCGTCGGTTCCAGATAATTGCTCCGCCCGAGACACCGTTAGGCAAGTTGTTTGTGCCAATTCATCTCAGAAAGGATGTATTGTCTGAAGCCCATGAAAATAAAAGTGCTGGTCATCCAGGCATTTTCAAGACCACTGAAATTCTTCTGCGTTCTGTTTGGTGGCCCACCTTATCTTCTGATGTCAGAGAATTCGTCCTCTCCTGTAAGGATTGTGCCAGGAACAAGTCTGCCAGAAGTTGTCCATCGGGTCAACTCATGCCTTTGTCTGCTCCAACTAAACCTTGGTCACATCTCTCAATGGTTTTAATTTTGGATCTCTGCTCATCTGGTGATAGTACTATTTGGGTGGTGGTTGATCGGTTTAGCAAAATGGCATACTTTATTCCGTTGGCAGGGCTACCTAATGCCCAGAACCTGGCATCATTGTTCATCCACCATGTCTTTCGTCTCCACGGGTTGCCTGAGGATATTGTTTCGGACTGCGGGTCTCAATTCATTGCCCAATTTTGGAGATCCTTCTGCACCCACCTGGGCATCAACATCAGTCTATCATCTGCCTATCATCCACAGTCGAACGGTCAGACTGAAAGAGTCAACCAGTCTCTGGAACAATTCCTTTGACTATACATTTCCAAATTTCATAGCAACTGGTCTTCGTTACTCCCGTGGGCTGAATTTGCTTACAATATTTCCTGTCATTTTTCCAC